>NC_080670.1:123158826-123238826 GCF_030247195.1 Topomyia yanbarensis | reverse complement strand
AACGGGGTGGAGGCGTGGATTGACGTAACATTTGCCAGCCCGAGTCTGGCTCCAGGCATGGAATGGAGGGTAGACGAAGGCTACATCCATAGCGATCATTTAGCAATCCGCTTTAGGATCAACTATGGTGTACAGCATCCGAGGGCGGGAGATCCCTGTCAGGTACGCGGGTGGAAGTCCAATCACTTTGACAGCGAAGCTTTCACCGCGGCCCTGGGACTGGAGGCCAACACCGACAGTCTAAGCGGGGATGCGCTGGTAGCTTTTCCATCACGCGCGTGCGACGCCACTATGCCGAGAAAAACACTGCCAAGAAACGGTAGATGCCCGGTATACTGGTGGAGTGCCGAGATTGCAGCTCTACGGTCAGCCTGCCTCAGAGCTAGACGTAGGATGCAAAGAGCTCGTACCGAGGATGCAAGAGAGAACCGCCGCCCCTGGCCACCTGCACTACGAGACAGTGCGGGCACGGCCGAAATGGTGGCTCCAGTGACGAATGAAAAATTACTCGCAGTGGCTAAATCCCTAACAATGAACAAAGCTCCAGGGCCGGATGGAGTTCCAAACAACGCTCTCAAGGCAGCGATCATAGCGAACCCGAACATGTTCAGGCTAGCTATGCAGAGATGCTTTGACGAGTGCCGTTTCCCCGATAGATGGAAAAGGCAGAAATCTGTCTGATCGACACGACTGGCAAACTGCTTGAGAGGATCACCCTCAACAGGCTAACCCCGTACGCGGAAGGTACGGACGGCCTGTCAAGCAACCAGTTTGGCTTTCGGAAGGGTAAGTCCACAGTGGACGCTCTCAACTCAGTGATAAATACTGCCGAGATAGCGATCCAACGGAAAAGGCGAGGTATTCGATACTGTGCGTTAGTGATACTTGACGTGAAGAACGCATTCCCCAGCGCAAGCTGGGATGCCATCGCGCTCTCGTTACACCGGCTTAGCCTACCGGTGGGTCTGTACCGGATCCTGGAAAGCTACTTCCAAAACCGCGTGCTGCTATACGAGACCGATGTCGGTCAGAAAAGGGTTCCGATTACCGCCGGAGTCCCGCAGGGCTCGATCCTAGGCCCGGTGCTATGGAACCTCATGTATGATGGGGTTCTGAGAGTGAAGTTCCCTCCTGGGGTCAAGATCGTCGGCTTTGCCGACGACGTAACCTTGGAGGTCTACGGGGAGTCAATTCTTGAGGTAGAACTAACCGCAGAACACGCGATCAACACGGTGGAGAAATGGATGAGCGCGAGAGGCCTGGAGCTCGCTCATCATAAGACGGAGGTAGTTATCGTCAACAACCGCAAGTCGGCACAACATGCAGTTATCCATGTGGGAGAAGTCGCGATCACTTCACAGCGAAGTCTGAAGTCTCTCGGAGTCATTATAGACGACAAGCTGACCTTCGGCAGCCATGTCGACTATACATGCAAGAGAGCGTCGACTGCTGTTGCGGCTCTATCGAGAATGATGTCCAACAGCTCAAAGGTGTGCGCCAGTAGACGTAGGTTACTGGCAGGCGTTGCCGTATCTATCCTCAGATACAGCGGCCCGTCAAGGTCAAGAGTACTGAGGGTAACCAGTTACCTACAGAAACTTGAGAGCACCTACCGCGTGATGTGCCTCAGAGTGATATCTGCCTACCGCACGGTATCAGACGATGCATCCTGCGTGATAGCGAGCAGGATGCCAGTCGGGCTGGTCATTCAGGAAGATGAGGAGTGCTTCGAGCTACGTGGAAATAGAGGAGCCCGCGAGCGCACCAGGGTGACCTCGGTCGCCAGATGGCAGCGTGAATGGGACAACTCTTCGAAAGGTAGGTGGACCCACCGGCTGATACCTAGCATAACGAGCTGGGTGGGAAGACCCCATGGGGAAGTTCATTTCCACCTGACACAATTCCTGTCATGCCATGGCTGTTTCCGACAGTACCTCCACAGGTTCGGGAACGCGGAGGTCCCAGTCTGCCCGGACTGCCCAGGTGTAGACGAAACTGCCGAACACATACTGTTCGTATGTCATCGGTTCGACGTCGAAAGAAGGGCTATGCTTGACGTCTGTGGCTGGGACACAACCCCTGATACCCTTAGTCAGCGGATGTGTCAATCGGTGGAGAAGTGGAACGCAGTCTCGGCTGCTACCATCCAGATTGCCTGTAGGCTACAGGTAATCTGGCGAACCGAGCAACAGACGACGGGCACGGATAACTAGTGATTGGTTAGCTGGAGCGAAAAAGGCCAAGCTCAAAAAAGGGAGTGAATGGTCTGCTCATGCCGAGGCAGGTTTGGCACAGCGACTGGCAACCGCGTAAGGGGTAAACCCAGCCACCCCGAAGCAAGACTGAAGAGTGAGTGTATAGGCGTATAAGTGGACTGCCTCGTGCCAAGACGGGAGGGTCGTAGCGTAGTATGTTGGGACTTAGCTATCGATGCCTCATGGCGTGGCAAAGGAGTGAAAGGGTGAGCATCCAAGTCAGTCTCGCACGGCATATTAAGGGTGAGCACAAAAGTCAGCCTCATATCGTATGGTAGAGGCTAGCACAAAAGTAAGCCTAGCAAGGAATGAAAAAGGTGAGCACACAAGTCAGCCTCGCATGGTATGTCAGAAGTGGGGCCTAAGAAAAATGTCCCACATGGGATGCCAGGGGGAGTGATAGAGGTGCAATAGAGTGGCACGATCGAGAGTGAACCAGGTGATACGATGAGCACCCAAGTCAGCCTCACATGGTATGGGTGGGGCGAGCACAAAAGTAAGCCTAGCAAGGAATGAGTAAGGTGAGCACACAAGTCAGCCTCGCAAGGAACGAAAAAGGTGAGCACAAAAGTCAGCCTCATGTGGGAGTGTTTGAGAGTGAATCAAGGTGCGATAGAGAGAGCACCCAAGTAGGCCTCATACAGGACGTATGAACGCGTGAGTGAGAGTGAATGAGTACATTAAGTACAGCCATCCCCCCAGAAGTAATACCAAGAGGTAGTTCCTGGGAAGAACGATGGCGGAGCCCAATGGAGTTTAGTCGGTATTAATGGCAGCGTCACCATTCGAGCCCGACACACCCCCAGTGCACCCCGTGCGGTAGCTTGGACCCTACCAATAGCACGTGTACTGGGCTAGGACGTATCAGGAATCAGGAATCAGTAGCGTCTGGCTCAAATGGCACGTTCCCCATGTTGATCGGAGATTTGTGCCTTGCCAAGAATCGTCTTTTCATCATTTTCCTGATGGGAAGGATTGGGGAAGTGGTAAGGTAAGGGGTAAGGAAAACAACGACACATAACAATTAAAACAGAGCATTCTGCACCCCCGGAGTGATGCTGAACGATCTGCAGGTGCTACAACAGCAGGAATAAAACTTCCAACCCCCGGAGGGATTTAGAACCTCTACTCAAACAGTGAGCGGATATATCAACACCCTCGAGGGGATATTGAGATAACAGAACGACAACACCCCCGAAGAGATATTGTCATTCAAATACGGCTAAAAAACTATAGCTCTTTACCACACTGGGTTAGGAACAAAAGCATATCCTTAAATTTCAGCTCTCTGTACATAGGTTCATCTATGTATGGAGTACCAAAACTCCGGATGCCCAATTACATTAATACAGGGCAATTGCATATCAAATGATATGATGTTCCGTAATCGGATTCACAAAAGATCACATGACTAATACTCAGCGCGCTGAATAATAGCCATGTGATAATTGAGTTTGCAATGTCCAGTCAGTGCCCTAACCAGAATACTGCAGTTGTGCTTGGAAAAATGCAACAAATTTCTTGACATTTTCGGACTCACATCCGGCAGAAAAGCTTTTGTTTGAACCAAGTTTGCAAGCTACGCCAATGGTTGGCATGTTCGAATGCAGCCCAAGAGCGAATCTTGTGCTTTATGCAACTTATTGACAGAGATAGAACTGGTTCTGGACCAACGAAATCAGTCGCAGCGCCAGCTCTAGCCAATTCGTCCGCCCATTCATTTCCAGTAATACCGGAATGACCGGATACCCATAGAAGGTAGATAGCATTTGAAATGCTAAGTTCTTCGATTTGAGTTCGACATGCGATTACTAATTTCGATCTCGAATCTGCCGAACTAAGTGCTTTCACGGCAACCTGACTGTCAGAGCAAAAATAGTTTCTTTTACCGCAAATTCCCTGTTGAAGTGCGGATTGTACGCCACACAGAATCGCAAAGATTTCTGCTTGGAATACGGTACAGTATCTACCAAGCGAATGAGATAAGTTTAATCTCATCTCATGACAATAGACACCAGCACCGGCTCGGCCCTCCAACAAAGAACCGTCCGTATAACAAACTACGTATTCTTCAAGTTGTCGCTCCATCCAGCCAGACAGCCATTCCTCACGAAGAGGAATTCTCACATTGAAAGTTTTAGTAGGAAAACTACATGTGAGTGTAAGGTCACTGGGAGCAAGTGCATATTCATCCCAAGTAACCATTTGGGGCCACAGTCCTGTGTGGCTAGTTACACGATCTATTGGGTTACTGTTCCAGAGCCCAGTAACATTAAGACGGTATGCACAAGAAAGTGCTTCTTCTTTCAGAAACACATGTAGTGGTTTTATGTTCAAGAGTGCCTCGAGAGCAGCAGTAGGTGTTGTCGAGAACACACCAGTCATCGCCATCAAGACCGTCCTCTGAAGATGGTTTAACTTTGATTGGATTGTCATGACTCCTCCCTTCTGCCACCAAACAAGGCACCCGTATGGCAGTATTGGTCTAACAATTGTTGTGTAGATCCACTGAATGTACTTGGGTTTGAGTCCCCAGGATTTGCCGAAAGCCCGTCTACATTGGCCAAAGGCCATGCAAGCTTTCTTGATCCTGAAATCGATGTGAGCTGTCCAATTAAGTTTTGAGTCGAGAATTACCCCAACGTACTTAACTGGATCTTCGACAATAATTTCAGAGTCAAAAAACTGCAATGGACGAGCTCCGGTTGTAATCCTTCGTTGCGTGAAAAGCACCATTGAGGTTTTATTTGGATTAACTGATAGTCCAACATGAAGACACCACCGCTCAACAACACATAAGGCTTGTTGCATCAAATCAAAAAGTGTGTTAATGCAAATACCGGTGATCATTATATGATAATCATCGGCGAAACCATACGTCGGAAACCCAAGCTCATTAAGTTTTCTCAACAAGCTATCGGCGACAAGGTTCCATAGAAGTGGTGAAAGCACACCACCTTGAGGACATCCGCAGACACTCAGTTTCCTCATCTCTACTTGTCTTAACGATGAGCACAGATGTCGGTTGCTAAGCATTGCGTGTATCCAGTTCGTGATATATGAAGGTACTCCATGATCTCGTGCTGCTTCCAAAATGGATTCGAAAGACACGTTGTCAAAAGCACCTTCAATATCGAGAAAAACTCCTAAACTTGATTGCTTTTGTGAAAAAGCTTTTTCAATGTTGTAGACAACATTGTGTAACAGGGTGGTAGTAGACTTCCCCCGCTGATATCCATGTTGCATTGCATGCAGCGGGTGCTCGCCCAAGCTACCATCCCGAATGTAGTGGTCGATTAAACGTTCCACTGATTGGAGAAGGAAGCAGGTCAGACTGATCGGTCTAAAGCTCTTTGCCTCCTCATAAGTGACGCGGCCACCTTTGGGAATGAATTTGACAGTTATTTCCATAACTGACATACTTCAACCCGCCGGATGCCACGCGGCCTCTAGGCTGGTTTTGTCCGGAGAAAGATAATAGAGTTATCAACCTCCTAGTGGACCACAGCCAGTTACTGGGGAGTTCGCCCGGCTCTTCCCAGGCTCCGTTCGCCATTGAGAATATTTTAAACCCCCTCAACAATTTTACCCATAGCACGGGTCGCATGACACTATGGAATTGGGGTTTCCTGTTTGGTGTTACCACCGGAACAGGTAGTCCGTAGTGTAATTCTTAGCCGGTTGAAACAACCACTACCGACACTACACGGCTTATCTAGGCTGTTCGGAGAAAGAAGCTGACATTGATGGACAGCTCCCATAGATGGCCGAACAGCCGGCCTCATACAGGACGTATGAACGCGTGAGTGAGAGTGAATGAGTACATTAAGTACAGCCATCCCCCCAGAAGTAATACCAAGAGGTAGTTCCTGGGAAGAACGATGGCGGAGCCCAATGGAGTTTAGTCGGTATTAATGGCAGCGTCACCATTCGAGCCCGACACACCCCCAGTGCACCCCGTGCGGTAGCTTGGACCCTACCAATAGCACGTGTACTGGGCTAGGACGTAAAGGTCTTCTCCATTGTAAAAAAAACTACCCTTGCTTGGAGGTTGTGTTGGCATACAATGGTGTATGGTCGTGATTTAGGAAATACTTAAGGGTCGTATGTGTATGGCCTAGTATGGCCGTGCATGTATGAAGTTTGTTTTTTTTGTCGCACTGGACGCCTTAAAGTATGCACAATAAGGAAACCAAGCCATCCAGGTGTAGTCATATAATACGCTGAGTGTAGGCATATAAGAGAGTGATTGAACGTTCAATTGAGGAAAAAGTATCGCCATCGTAGATGGCAGGTCCCTTACGCGGGCAATTATCAAACCACTGAGTGAGCTACACGAGCAGAGTTGACATACAAGAGGCAGTGTAAACACCGCATGTGTTGGCAATTACACTGGTGCGAAAAAAGGTTAAGTGTATGCCATAGTCTGTGACAAGTACTAGCTATATGCCGGTACATCAGATGTGTGTCATGCAAACTTGTGAGGGACAAAGTCCGAACTTATTGAAAATTCCAACATAGGTAACAGGTTCCTTACGCTGGTCTGCACTACAAGCGACAAGCAGAGTCATGCACTACGCATGTACTGCGAGCGATGGCATCATGAGACGCAGTCCGAACTTATTGAAAATTCCAACGTAGGTAAAGGTTCCTTACGCTGGTCTGCACTGCAAGCGACAGGCTGATTCATGCACTACGCATGTACTGCGGGCGATGGCATCATGAGACACAGTCCGAACTTATTGAAAATTCCAACGTAGGTAAAAGGTTCCTTACGCTGGTCTGCACTGCAAGCGACAGGCAGAGTCATGCACTACGCATGTACTGCGAGCGATGGCATCATGAGACACAGTCCGAACTTATTGAAAATTCCAACGTAGGTAAAAGGTTCCCTACGCTGGTCTGCACTGCAAGCGACAGGCAGAGTCATGCACTACGCATGTACTGCGGGCGATGGCATCATGAGACACAGTCCGAACTTATTGAAAATTCCAACGTAGGTAAAAGGTTCCTTACGCTGGTCTGAACTGCAAGCGACAGACAGAGTCATGCACTACGCATGTACTGCGAGCGATGGCATCATGAGACACAGTCTGAACTTATTGAAAATTCCTTATGCTGGTCTGCACTGCAAGCGACAGGCAGAGTCATGCACTACGCATGTACTGCGAGCGATGGCATCATGAGACACAGTCCGAACTTATTGAAAATTCCTTACGCTGGTCTGCACTGCAAGCGACAGGCAGAGTCATGCACTACGCATGTACTGCGAGCGATGGCAATATGAGAGATAGACCAGAGTTGGGTAAATTGTAAAACACATCGATACCGTCCATCTTCGACTGCGAGAGCGACCGTCGGTAGCAAGTGAATATGTGGAAGATCCGCACAAAGAGGAATGGAAAATGTATCTCACTGTACCTGTGCCTAGGCAGACCGATACCAGCCCGATTGGGTTGGTTGCTGCCGCACAAAGCAGAATGTCGATCTGCCCGCAGAACAAACAGCGTAACGACCATGTACGTTTAACTTGTTTGCATGATGATAGGGCATGTTAAATGTAATAGGTGTATCGCTCGGATGGGATATTCGCCTGCTTTGAGTTGACATGCGTCGACGCATACACCACACCTTGGCTGATCCACTCGGACGTAGGGGTGGTGATGATTTTTAGCATTGTAAATGGTGTTAGTAAACTTGGCCATTACAAATCTTTTTTAAACATTATGTTCAAGCACAATTTTTTTTCTGAAGGGGAGGGCAAATAAATAAAAATTTATTTTAATAAACATATTTTTTTTTCTTTTTACATTTTCTTTCGATTGTTCTCGTGGACGTTTCCGCAGGTTGATTTCGTGTAGCGAGGTTGCTATTTGTTTTACTTGAAAAATTCAAGCAAATATTACTGAATCAATCAAAAGTTCATATAAGAAAGGGATGCTAAAGTTTTCGTTTTAAATAATTTTCCGAAAAGTGCAATTTCTAAATTCCCAATAAAAGCTTGAAAGTTCTCTAAGAACTTAATGTAAACATTTAAGAGTACTTTAAGGTATTAACTTTTGGTTGCTTGAATAGTTTTCGTTCCGTCGTGGCGGCACATGGACCGACTTTACGCACAAGGCATGAAAATCGGTCAAAGATGACCCTGCTTGATAACAATGTACAGAAACAGGATTGCAACATTTCACTTTTGGACTTTTGGAAATCATTCTGGAATGAATCCAAAGGTCAAGTGTGCGTCAATGGAATTATTCATCTCAGATATGGTTTTCTCTGACATTTTTTTCTATTGCGTATTTCGTATACAGTAGCCTGGCGAACGTACATCCTGTGCATAGTACAATTTTTCGAACTCTAGTGGAAACATCAGCTTTGGTTTATCGCTTGTCCTTAAGACTTGTAGATTTGTTTGTTTGGTACATATTAGTAATTCGGCTCGGTTCCGTGTACATCTCAAAATTTTTGCATTTTCTCCATCTTGTTGCGCAGTAGGTAGCCACATCAGAGAAATTCATTTGACAATCGTACGGATTTATGAAATGTATAGCAATCATCAGTTCATTTTTGCCTTTTGCCTTGATATCGACTTTTTAAGCTACACCCGGAGTGTCGAGTGTTATATACCACTAGATTCAGTTCGTCGATATCTGAAAATGTCTGTATGTTTTATAGTATGGTTAAATAGCTTCAAAAGTACATTGGCCCTGGGTGCGACTCACTTTTGTGTCTAACCACTACTAACAGTCCCTACTTTTCTTCCTTCCTTTTGTTCCACGAGACTGCATCGAAGCGTTATATAGTGGAGAGGCTGATTCAGTCTTAAGACATGATACATTAGAGCGGTTTAGCTCCGAACACATATTCGGTCAATCGCAGCCATTTGGCTCCCGTTTCTGTGACCCATTTAGTTCCTGTTTTCGCGAGCCATCTCAATTCCTCGGCGGAAGTTCTCCCGATACCGATGCATCCTACTCAAGCGGCCAACCAGTACTTGGCGAGGACGGTTCGGCGATACCGGATGGAGCGTAGCTTCTAGTTCGCTGCTTCTGGTTCGTTGAAAACTCGATGACCCACCGCTGGTGCTTCACTCGACCTACTCGATCTTGTCCCTGACGGTGAAACTAGTCTGCTCACATGCTTCGGTCCGGCGATTCCAGCTGGTTCGTGGTGCCAAGTACACTGGCGCCTCAAGCAAAGCTGTGGTTGCTCTCGCAGCCTTCCCCTTAACGTAATCGTCATGACTTTAAAAGTTCAAGTCGATGATATATTCTCCGACCGCGATTTTCGCCTGTTGCTGTCTTTCGGCTGCTAGTCATCACCAACTCTGCTTTATGATGAGCAATCGTCTCCGTGTCGAGTGTCTCCTCTTCTAGCGATTGTCCGATTACTTGGAACACCACATCATCCGTGAAGCCGAAAATCGTTATATCTCTGGGAAGGTTCAGCTTCAATACTCCATCGTACACTGCATTCCACAGCGTCGAGTCGAGGAACGTCAGTTGTAGTTGTGATTCTCCTTTGTCTGTCTCGTAGATTAGTGTTCGGTACTGAAAGTAGCTCTATAATATCCTGCAGGGTTTCTCATGCTGTACAGCGAATGGGCGATTGCTTCCCAGCTTGTACTATTGAAGCATTCTTCACGCCTAAGGTAACCACCACGCAATAACGAAATCCTTATCTATGCTGTCTCCACAGCTCCCACAACCGTTTGGATGGAATTCACTGCAGACCTGCCTATAAGGAAGCCGAATTGCATGACATGCCGTTCTCACGGTCCGCGTACTTCGTTAGCTTGTTCAGGATTACTCTCTGTCTCTCTCTCTCTCTCTCTCTCTCTCTCTCTCTCTCTCTCTCTCTCTCTCTCTTACTCTCTCTCTCTCTCTCTCTCTCTCTCTCTCTCTAACATTACCAAGGTATATATTGACTACGCTGAAAGATCTCCATGTTTTCCCGGCATCGAAAGCAACATCAGCTTTTGTCGCTTCCAATTATCGGATCGCTTTGAACATATCCGGGCTCTCATGTATCGCTTCACTTTTATGGCTTTCGACATCTCGATCAGCTGTTTGTTGGTAAATCGATCTTCATCTTTGTGATCATCCTCCTCACTGTTCGGCGAAAATGGATTCATGTTGTGGGGAAAACCTTTTGATGGTGACCTCCATCTTCTCCGGGCACCTTTCAGGTGGTGCAGAGCCTTTTATCTTGGCTATACCAACTTTCTAGGTGTCTCCTAAGGAAATTCGCGTTGGCTTTGTGGCAATGCTTTCTTGTTCAGCTTGACTGCTTTGTTGAGAGCGGTTCTGAGCCGTGGAGCGCACCTTTGGGGTCATTTGGTCCGTCTTCTCTCGCGTTTTCGTTTACGTCCATGTCGTCATCGGTACTGCATTCATCTTGCTCATCGTCGGATGTTCTTATTTGTTGTTTGTGCTTACGGGTCGCTATTGTAAATCCTTCTTTATCGGTATTAGATTCCTTGTTGGTGGTGTTGGTTGTTGGTTTGGAAACATTTGCTGTAATCGTTGTTACTTCGATGCTGGTAATGGCAGTTGGTTTAGTGGTACTGGGTCCGATCATTGTTGAGCTGGGGTTTGTGAATGCCCGGTCTGCAGTCGTTGGTTTACCAACTGGTTGTGGTTGTGATTCTATACCGGCTTTGGTCGTATCAGGTGGAATTTCTTTAGAAGTCTCTGCGCAAGGTTTCCCATGGTGTAGCGGATGATCACAATATTGACAGGTGAGTGACTAGTGTTCGTTGAGAATATTCAACACCATGAAGTGATTTGCATGTGAAAGTCAAGTAAGAGGGAATAGGTTTTGTAGGACGCATTCTCACCACACGAACGCCGTTGTGGAGTCTTGGGAAGAAGTTCCTCCAAGTACCCTCCTTAACACTATTCACTTCTCCGTATTTTGACATGATTTGTTTGATAGTGGAGGAACTAGTACGTGGTGTCAGGTCATGTATATTTATTTCAATACTGTCAACATCTATATACGTTGGGATACTGTATAAAATGTCATTACATTCGATGACGTATTTCATGTTGTTCTGGGAAGCGAATGATTCTGCTTGACTAATGTTTTTTAACATAATCAGTACCGCATGACGTAAATGGTGGAATTGCACCGCATAAAGTACCGAAAGCTACGTTGAACTTCAAGTTCACCTTCAACATTTGCTCCACTTCACGAATTGATAGTCTTACCGGACTTTTCGAGTAGTCAACAGCAACACACCGTCATATACTTTTGCTTTGCATTGTCACTCATTAATTTGTTCACGTTTCACACACTAGGTAGAAGGAATCAATTTTTGCCTTTGCAAATAGACCAAGCGTCGGGTAAATTTGATTACTTGCCCTGGTATAGCAGCGGAGCGATTTCTAGCTTCTGAACTGAGCGAGATGAGAAACCGAAGTGATCTCCGACTTCTTCTCCAAGCTCGGAGGCAACTTAAACGTAGCTCGATAATCGTCGTATTGCACCCGGGGACCGTTTCTCGGTTTCCCATCCCTTGGTATGGTCGCAATACACGCCCTTGTTAGTAGTGCCGTGAAATCATTCGCATTTAGGTTGAAGAGGATACCCTCAAATTCAAGTTCCTCGACAGACACGTTCCTGTGAAAGATCGGTGTTTTCCAACTTCTCTCGTTTATATATCTCCCACATATTCAAACCGTGTCCTGTTATCAATGCTATACCAGATCGCTTGGAGGTCGCTGTGGATATATCCTCGCACACTTTTCAGTCCATCTTTCCGGTTACTCCAAGGCTACAAAAATTGACATCGATAATGGATTCTCGGCTCTCCCTGCGGTAAGTGCCGATGATACCATTATTTGTAAGATCTATATTTAGCTTTGCTAGAGCATTCTTGATCGCTGATGGCCAGGCAAAGTTCTTTTGATTCCAGCGTCTATCGATCTTAACCTCATTAGCTGAAATATTTGAGGACATTTTTCAATGGAAAATTTTCTCACCTATCCAACGGATCCAAAAGATTTAAAATACAAAGTATATTTTTTAAGTGAGAGCTAATTTAAGACAACTAAGTTTTTAACACAAAAAAATCAATAACTTAGTAAAGGTTGAGATTTGATTTGATTTTTTAAAAGGTATGTTAAATTGCGGCAATCTTTAACCATCAATAAACTGTATTGATAATTTTTCATTTTTGTCTATATATATATATATATATATATATATATATATATATATATATATATATATATATATATATATATATATATATATATATATATATATATATATATATATATATATATATATATATATATATATATATATATATATATATATATATATATATATATATATATATATATATATATATATATATATATATATATATATATATATATATATATATATATATATATATATATATATATATATATATATATATATATATATATATATATATATATATATATATATATATATATATATATATATATATATATATATATATATATATATATATATATATATATATATATATATATATATATATATATATATATATATATATATATATATATATATATATATATATATATATATATATATATATATATATATATATATATATATATATATATATATATATATATATATATATATATATATATATATATATATATATATATATACTGTTCTCGTCTTTGGAGACTACAATCTTCCACGCCTTCAGTGGTCGCTCGATAATGATCTAAAATGTTACCTACCTATTAATGCCTCTTCGGAACAAGAAATAGCTGTAACGGAGTCTATGGTTGCAGGCGGTCTGTACCAGATCTGCTCATTGACGAATGTGAACGGGAGGATCCTCGATCTTGCATTCGTAAACAACACGGATATCGTAGAGCTGCTTGAACCTCCGACTGCTATTCTCAAAGTCGATCCTCACCACAAACCGTTTGTCCTGCGGCTAGATGTACGTACCAACACTGGAGATGATTCATTTCATTCGATTGACGAGCTTGATTTTGACTTTAACCGTTGCAACTTTGACGAAATCTCCGCACTGATTGCCACTGTCGACTGGACCGACTTAATGTGTTGTAATGAGCTTGACGAAGCAGTCGCGCTGTTTTATGGCAAAGTATATGACATACTCCGCCTAAAGGTTCCACTGAAACGAGTCAACAGGAGGGTGGATTTCAAATTTCCATGGTGGAACGCTGAGATTCGCCGTTTGCGTAATGCACTGCGAAAACAACGCAAGCGGTATTTCCGCCATAAGTCAGACGAAAACAAAGTTACTCTTCGACGGATAGAGCTGCAATACGAAACGGCCCGGAATTCCGCTTTTCGTGAGTATTTGAATCATGTGCAAAATAGCCTTCGCGATAACCCCGCAACATTTTGGAAATTCGTTAGCAGCAGAAAACGATCTGGTAGTACTCCCACTGACGTTTTCCTTGGAAACGCAAGCGCGCAATCTCCAGCTGATACCGTAAATTTGTTTGCTGATTTCTTTCGCGGAGTGTTTAGAAGCGACTATACCGTCCCTTCGGAAGAGTATTTGGAAACATTACCATCGTACAACATAAATCTCCCCCGTCCCACTGTAAGCCGAGCTGACGTCTTGAAGGCTCTGACTGCTGTTGATTCGTCGAAAGGGCCTGGCCCCGATCATCTCTCGCCCCAATTTATAAAAAGCTGCGCCCACGTGCTGTCTCTTCCGGTGTGTATCATTTTCAATCGCTCTCTCGCTGAAGGCATTTTTCCTATCGCCTGGAAAGAAGCTGCTATCGTTCCCATTCACAAGGCTGGAAATATTCACAACGTCGAAAATTACAGAAGTATTTCATTATTAAACTGTCTCTCCAAAGTTCTCGAAAAGCTGGTCTACAACGTCACGTATGCAGCTGCATCCCACATTATCTCGGAGTATCAACACGGGTTTGTCACAAAACGATCAACAACTTCTAACCTGATAGCCTACACTTCTAAGTTGTTTCCCGCCGTCGAGAAGCGTCATCAGGTGGACGCAATTTACGTCGATTTCTCAAAAGCTTTCGACAAAGTACCGCACAACATCGCAATCTTGAAATTAAAGCGTTTAGGATTTCCCACCTGGTTGACTAACTGGTTGCAGTCGTATCTTTCCGATCGCTCGGCATTCGTGAGTATAAAAAACACGCGTTCAAGCACATTCAGAACACCCACAGGTGTCCCGCAAGGAAGTCATCTGGGCCCGCTTATTTTTATTCTGTTTATTAACGATATCTGTAGTCGGATCAAGTCTGGGAAATTGCTGTACGCGGACGATCTCAAAATCTTCCGAACTATCGCTTCTGCACTTGACGCCGTATTGCTTCAAGAAGATATCTGTACTATTCAAGAATGGTGCACGCTTAACGGAATGGAAGTCAACGTTAATAAATGCAAAGTAATCAGTTTCGGACGCTTGCTTACTCCAGGACGTTATGAATACAGCCTAAAAGGTAGAACAATTGAAAGCGTCGACTCGATCCGTGACTTGGGAGTGCTCTTCGATAGGAAGTTGAGCTTTTCCGACCATATCACCGCGACAACTGCTAAGGCTTTCGGAATGCTGGGCTTCTTAAAGCGGAACACGGCGGACTTCGATGATTTCTACGCACTAAAAGCACTCTACTGTGCCCTGATCAGAAGTGTTCTGGAGTATGCTGTGCAAGTGTGGGCACCATACCATGCCGTTCAAATTGACCGACTAGAGCGTATACAAAGATGTTTTGTGCGATTCGCCCTCAGGAAACTTCCATGGAATGATCCAGTTGTGTTGCCTCCTTATGCCGATAGATGTATGCTACTCGGTCTACAGACTCTGGCGACTCGCCGTATCTTCCTGCAAAGAGTTTTTGTTTTCGACTTGCTGTCAGGTAATATCGATAGTCCCGATCTTCTCTCGGGCGTTAATTTGTATGCGCCTCCTCGTGTTCTCCGTAACCCCACTCTGTTGTGGATCCCTAGACACCGTACTTCATATGGACAAAATAATCCACTGGAAAGATGTTGCCGCAGATTTAACGAAGCTTCTTCAGTGTATGATTTTAACATTTCCAAGCATAGATATAAGATATTAATAAGAAATATATAGTTTTAAAATGCGTCTGTACGGTGTATACCGAAGATAAGGAAATAAATAAATATTTTTTACATGTATTTAGAAATATTCTTTGCGATTTGCCACGAGCGAATCTAGTCGTACACAAAAGTTTTCTAAGTTCATGTAAATAGTACTAGTGAACAGACAAGAAAAGTGATGTTAACTGAACCTAATTCCAATGCAGCGGACGTTGACATTTTTTTGGTGTTTTTCTATCATCATTAAAATATTTTTTTTAATTGAATAAGCAACCCTTATCCTTTTACGTAGATTCAAAGATACTAAACCCTGTAGCTATATCTTTTGGCAAGTAAGATTAATTATGTCAAACACGGATTGGTTTCCATCTTCATAGAAAACTGATTGTAATTCTTAATGAAGATACAATAGGAAATTTATTTGATTGTATTTAGAAAGTTGTAGTGCACGCAATTAGAATTTTTTTCTTCATTTTGTAACTCAACTAGCATTCAATTAAGATGGTAAATCTTATCCTTGTTTTGAGGCCTTATATATATATATATATATATATATATATATATATATATATATATATATATATATATATATATATATATATATATATATATATATATATATATATATATATATATATATATATATATATATATATATATATATATATATATATATATATATATATATATATATATATATATATATATATATATATATATATATATATATATATATATATATATATATATATATATATATATATATATATATATATATATATATATATTAGGGTGACAATAAAACGACCATTTTTGATATTACTAATCTACACCCCCTAGCGTCGTTCCAAATCATGAATAAATGACACTGTCCAAATTTGAGCGAAATCGGTTAACCCTAACCCCTCCCCCAACGAGCTTAAAATTTGTATGGGGTTTTTGGCCAAAATGTATGGGGAAACACTCACAGTTCACATTATCGCCCCTAGAGGTCGCTGTTAACTTCCGAACACGGACCTAGGAAGGAGTTGAGCTTTTGAAGATATGCCGAACAAGTTTGTCGAAGACTGCAAGACAATCCAACCAACCGTTAAAGAGTTATTAACGTTTAAATTTGGATACTGCTGCTTAAGATGCGCAAAGGGCGTACTCCGCTTATCTCATATATGTGACCCACATGCAAAGGTGGGGCAAGGTTAGGAAAAACTCATATGCCTCTGAAACGACGAGAGATAGAAAGTTATGATATTCCACAAAGTTGTAGAGAAATAAAAGGACTTTTTGGTTTCACTGGGAAGTTTCAGGATTTCTCCGCATGGTGGCGGTAATGAGCCAAGCAATTTAAAGGGAATGCTCCTATCTGTACAGCGCTAAGAGATGGAGCATTTGGATGTTCTACAAAGTTGTAAAGTAGCAAAAAATACTTTATTCTCTCATTTGAAAAATGCAAAATTCCACCACATGGTGGCGCCAGTGAGCAAAATTAATTGAAGGTAATACGCCTATCTATACAATGGTAAGAGATAATGCAATCTGATGTTCTACGAAGTGGTAGAGCATTTCGAAGGCTTTCGTGTATAAATATAATTTAGGCCGCATAGTGGTGCTAACATCCATATATTATCGAGAATAAATATATTTTGATACACTTTTTGAATGTTTTCTATTTTTTCCGCACAATACCGTTAGAGAATCAAACTAGTTTAAAATAATACTCTTATTTCTTGTGCAGAGTTTCTTTTATTATACATAACATGTTACAGATTTAAGACTCTCAGGTTATAATAAAATATATATTCTTGACTTTCTTTGTAATCCCATTGATATTTCTCCTGTTGCCTCATTTATTAACCTTTTTTAATTTTTTGAAGCAACTGTTGACTAGTTCTAAGAACACTCTCTCCTCAAAGACGTCATGAACAGTGCCGCGCGTCAGTGCTCGTTGATTGCCTCCCACAGAAGAAGCGTACTCTATGCGCCGTGAACTCATTTAGACAGGCATTGGTTGCACGATTACAGGGCTGATATTTTGGTGATAGGTGCAAGGCTGGAAGAAGTCATTTCAAATGACATTTTTAAGCGAAAGTTCGGGAAAAAACCAATACGACAGCACCGCTGCTAGTTCGACTTCGGCTGCTGTGCATGTAAACGGACGAGAGAAAAGCAAAAACGTTCGTGCTGCTGATCGTGCCTGTTACATGTTCGTGAAAGTTCGGTTATTCGGCTTGCTGCCGTAGTTGGGTTTCGTTCGCTACCTGTTGCGAATGTATGTGAATGGCTCGTGTGTTTTACTTGCATCATCCGTTGCGTTGGAACTGTTGCAAATAAATTTCATAGCAGCGGCTCAAAATGAATGTAGTGAACGACATTCATGGCTCATATTTGCAAGATTGGAAATTGGGGCAGTTCGTTTTTCGCTTGCTATAGGAAAGGACTGCAAGCAAAATGTTAGCGGTCACATAGTATCGTTGAAAGGAAAGTTGTTGGCCATTGAAAATCTATAGTTTTGTATATTTACAATTCGCTGATGCGTCAAAATTAAAATATTTTCAACTTTTTAGTAATGAGTTTTATATTGAAGGAGAAGTTGTTGGCCGTTGAAAATAAGTAGTTTTGTACATTTACAATGCGCAGGGGGTCTGCCGATGCGTGAAAATGGAAATGTTTTAAACTTTTTTTTTAATGTTTTGCCTTTCTCAATAGAAAGGTATTGCAATTGCTCTGAAAACCGACTTTTTAACGGAGGCCCGGAGGGCCGAGTGACATATACCATTCGATTCAGTTCGTCGAGTTCGGCAAATGTCTGTGTGTGTATGTATGTGTGTATGTATGTATGTGTGTGTGTATGTGACCAAAAATGTCACTCATTTTTCTCAGAGATGGCTGAACCGATTTTGACAAACTTAGTCTCAAATGAAAGGTGCAACGTTCCCATAGGCTGCTATTGAATTTCTAATGGATCCGACTTCCGGTTCGGGAATTACAGGGTGATAAGTACGAACACGCAGAAAATGTCGATTTTAATAAATTCTGCAATGAATGTATAAAGGTGAAAATTTTTCCAAAATATGACCACAACTGCTTCGATTTGTAGTATTAGGTCACTAACATCCATTCAAAGTCTATTTGGCCACATTGGCCACCATCCTCGGTTCCGGAAGCCCCGGCGGAAGTATCTAAATTCAGAATAACAGTCACATCGGTTTCTCGGAGATGGCTAGACCGATTCGACTAAACTTGGCCTCAAATGAAAGGTATTGCGTCCCCGTAAATGGCTATTTAATTTCATCCCGATCCGACTTCCGGTTCCGGAGTTACAGGTTGTGGCGTGCGATCACATAGCAAATTGTGATTCAAACCGATACTCCGATGAAAGCAAAAAAGGTAAAAATTTCGCTAAAATGTCTCTTAAACAACTTAAATTTGCTGTTCTAGGTCACCGACGGCCAACCAAACTTTCGTTGACTACATTAACCACCATAGATGGTTCCGGAAGTGCCCGGGAAAAGCGGCCATCTTTCAAAATTTACGAACTCACATCAGTTTCCCTGAAATGGTTGGGCCAATTTTCACAAACTTAGTCCCAAATGATAGCTATAATATCCCCATAGATGTCTATAAAATTTCGTACGGATCGCTTATATGGTTCCGGAAATATAGACTAGACCGTCCGGTCACATATGAAATTCCCATATAAGCCGGAACTCAAATTTTTTTTTCAAAGGGGGGACCTCATGAAATTTCAGAAATCGAATTCGTATTTTTGATGCCAAACATCTTTAAAATGCATGAAACGTCGAGATTTTATGTTATCTCGAAAAAATTTTTTTTTATAAAAATCGACTTTTTGGGACTTTGCCGATTTCGCACCTTTTTGCCTTTCTCAATAGAAAGGTATTGCAATTGCTCTGAAAACCGACTGTTTAACGGAGGCCCGGAGGGCCGAGTGACATATACCATTCGATTCAGTTCGTCGAGTTCGGCAAATGTCTGTGTGTGTGTATGTATGTGTGTGTGTATGTATGTGTGTGTGTATGTGCGTCTGTGTGTGTGTACGCGAACACAATCTCACTCACTTTTCTCAGAGATGGATGAACCGATTTTTACAAACTTAGTCCCAAATGAAAGGTGCAACGTTCCCATAGGCTGCTATTGAATTTCTAATGGATCCGACTTCCGGTTCCGGAATTACAGGGTGATGAGTACGATCACGCAGAAAATGTCGATTTTAAGAAATTCTGCAATGAATGTATAATGGTGAAAATTTTTCCAAAATGTGACCACAACTGCTTCGATTTGTAGTACTAGGTCATTAACAGCCATTCAAAGTCTCTTTGGTCACATTGGCCACCATCATCGGTTCCGGAAGCCCCGGCGGAAGTATCCAAATTCAGACTAACAGTCACATCGGTTTCTCGGAGGTGGCTAGACCGAATCAACCAAACTTAGTCTCAAATGAAAGATGTTGCGTCCTCGTAAATGGCTATTAAATTTTATCCCCAACCGACTTCCGGTTCCGGAGTTACGGGTTGTGGCGTGCGATCACATAGCAAATTGTGATTCAAACCGATACCCCGATGGAAGCAAAAAAGGTAAAAATTTCGCTAAAATGTCTCTCAAATAACTTAACTTTGCAGTTCTAGGTCACCGACGGCCAAACAAACTTTCGTTGATTACATTGACCACCATAGACGGTTCCGGAAGTGCCCGGGAAAAGCGGCCATCTTTCAAAATTTACGAACTCACATCAGTTTCCCTGAAATGGTTGGGCCGATTTTCACAAACTTAGTTCCAAATGATAGCTATATTATCCCCACAGATGTCTATAAAATTTCGTACGGATCGCTTATATGGGTCCGGAAATATAGACTAAATCGTCCGGTCACATATGAAATTCCCATATAAGCCGGAACTCAAATTTTTTTCCAAAGGGGGGACCCCATGAAATTTCAGAAATCGAATTCGTATTTTTGATACCAAACATCTTTAAAATGCATGAAACGTCGAGATTTTATGTTATCTCGAAAAAAATTTTTTTTTATAAAAATCGACTTTTTGGGACTTTGCCGATTTCGCACCTTTTTTCAGTTCAATATTACCGTGGCTGTTTTTTCTTTTTCAAAATTTTAGAACTCGAATAATGATTTATTTTCCTGTATATAGTTGTCATGTGATGTATAATAATAAAATGTAATATATGCATTTAAAAGTTTTTAATGAAATAAACAACGCACACATTCTCGTGATTCATGATTGAGAAAGGCACAATTGCACCGCTAGGTGGATTAAAATAGGTTTTTTTTTAATGGCCCGCCTCTTACCCCCACACCAAAAAGCTCACAAACGGAGCCCCCTGGTAGTGGACACATCAGTTCTCAGCGTACAAAAAAAAGGTCAGCACAACAAAACAAAGTTACGAATCGCGGTAACGCTGAGAACAAAAAAAAATAATACGAGACCGACAAAACACAAAATTTGACAAGAAGCTACGGCGAGTACCCAGCGGAAAAGAATCCTTTTAAGGGTCCCATCGTAGCTTTGCAGAAAGCTCATGATAATTTAAATTTATTTATTACTTATTGCTAGAAAAAATTCATTTATCAATTGTTTTTAATTAAAAAAAATGTTAACCAATTATAGCTAAAGGAGTAAGCTCGATTGGTGGTGAACGAAGTTTATATTAAAAATTCTCCTATTTTATTTTTTAAAATTAGTTTCAATTTTGCTTGGAAACGAGTGCGACATGTTATTTGCTTTAAATCAGTAGGAAGCTGGTTGAATAACTTAGGTCCGATGAAAGAAATGCGTCTTTGACCAAGGTTCGTGGATACTCTGGAGTATAATAAATGATTGGCTTGTCTAGTGCTGTGAGCTCGAATGCCTGTTGTAAATTCTAGATTATTATGAGCAATAGTATTATGCAAAGCATTGTGGATGTACATTATTGTTTGGTAGTTAGTCAACCCAAGCAAAGGTAAAATGTTATGGGCATTATTATTGTATAACAAAATAGTAGGGTACATAAATGGTTTTTTATAAATAATTTTAAGACATCTGTTTTGAAGCGTTTGTAGCTTTTTCAGATTCGAAATACTGGCACGGCCCCACACAGATACAAGGTAGTTCAGCAATGAGTGGATGTGCGCATAATAAAATTTTAGAAGTACATGCTGGGGAACAAAAGAGCATACTTTACGCATAGCCCCACATAACGATGCAACTTTTCTCTCTATAGATGTTATTTGCTCAATCCAGGAGACTGTGGGGTCTAAGTGAAGTCCTAAATATTTGAAGCAGTTAGTTTCATGAATTACAGACTGTCCCATTCTTGGGTCTGGATGCACGCCTATAGCTCTTCTAGATGAACGAAACAGCATATATTTAGTTTTTGATAGGTTCAAGGAAAGAAGATTTTCGTTGAAATACGTCGTTAGTGTTTTTAAATCCGATTCAATGTCGCGTACAATATCCAGGCAGTTGTTGTTCGGGTAGAACAACGCTGTGTCATCCGCGAAAAGACGAGGAGTCCCTTTAAACCCGAGTCTACCTAGGTCATTGATATACAATAAAAATAACAGTGGCCCAATATTACTGCCTTGGGGCACTCCTATTTCTATTGGTCTATAAGAGCTACACGAGTCTCCAATAGATACGAATTGGTTCCTATGCGACAGATAGCTACGAATAATATGATTTGCTAATCCCCCGATACCATAGCATTCTAACTTCTTAAGCAGGATTGAGTGATCCAGAGTATCGAATGCTTTTTTTAGGTCCAGAAAAAGGGCACCAACAATTCTTTTGCTATCAATTTGACTAATGATGGAGTCAATTAGTTCGGTCATTGCAATTAAAGTGCTGCAGCCCTGTCTGAACCCATACTGGTAGTTGTAAATTATGTTGTGTTTGTTCAAAAACTCGAGTAGTCGAGTGATGAGCAATTTCTCAAGAATTTTATTGAAAACGCACAATGTTGAAATTGGTCTATAGTTGCAAGGTTGGTTTGGATCACCAGCTTTGAAAATTGGAATTACTCGGGCTATTTTTAAACAGTCTGGGTACCTGCCTGAATTATTAAATTAAAAGCTTTGGTTAGGATGTTTGCAAAAGTGGTACAGTTACTCTTAAGAATACTAGCGGGGATCTTATCAGGACCACAACTGTTATTTTTTTCGAGGTCTTTAATCAAAAGGATCACTTCGTTTATGGTTGCAGGACGCAAGAAGATTGTTTCTTGGACGTGTTGTATATTTGTAATAGGATTTGAGTTGGGACTCGTGGGAATATTGTCAGCCAAATTTTTGCCAATACTAGAGAAATATTCGTTGAAAACATTACATACTTCTTTAGTCTCAGTGATTCTGATATCATTGCAAATTAGGCTGATCGGAACATCCGACTTTGAACGACCAAAAATGGTATTAATATTTTTCCAAAGTTTTGAATGAGTTGTGTTGGATAGAAGGTTTTCAAAGTAGGCCTTTTTGCACCGCTTTTTCATTACATTAACTTTTTTAGTTATGTGTTGCAGAAGAGCTTTGAGGTTTTCATCATTGGGGTTATTTTTTACTCGTTTCAGATAGTTACTTTTGATTTTAATCAGTGTCCACAAATCGACATTGATCCAGGGGCAAAAAACGCCTTTACATTTAAAAGTTTTGGAGACCGTTCTAGTGTTTTCCGCAAGTAAAGAATTGTAGGTTGTGATGATATTTGTAAGATATACATCTACATTATCAATCAACTCGATGAACAATTCGTTGGCCGTTGAAAATCAATAGTTTTGAACATTTACAATGCCCAGGGGGGTCCGCCGATGTGTCAAAATGGAAATGTTTTCAAGTTTTCAGTAATGAGTTTTACATTGAAGGGAAAATTGTTGACCGTTGAAAATCAATAGTTTTGACATTTAAAATGCGCAGGAGAGTCCGCCGATGCGTGAAAATGGAAATGTTTTAAACTTTTTAGTAATGAGTTTTATATTGAAGGGGAATTCGTTGGCCGCTGAAAATCAATAGTTTTGTACATTTACAATGCTCAGGGGGGGGGGGGGGTCCGCCGATGCGTTAAAATGGAAATGTTTTCAACTTTTCAGTAATGAGTTTTATATTGAAGGGGAATTCGTTGGCCGCTGAAAATCAATAGTTTTGTACATTTACAATGCGCAGGGGGGTCCACCGATGCGTTAAAATGGAAATGTTTTCAGCTTTTTGGTAATGAGTTTTATATTGAAGGAGAAATTGTTGGCCGTTGAAAATCAATAGTTTTGTACATTTCCAATGCGCAGGGGGGTCCGCCGATGCGTCAAAATGGAAATGTTTTCAAGTTTTCAGTAATGAGTTTTATATTGAAGGGAAAATTGTTGACCATTGAAAATCAATAGTTTTGACATTTATAATGCGCAGGGGGGTCCGCCGATGCGTCAAAATGGAAATGTTTTCAACTTTTTAGTAATGAGTTTTATAGTGAAGGGGAAATTGTTGGCCATTGAAAATGAATAGAAGTTGTTGGCCGTTAAAAATTAATAGTTTTGGATATTTACAATACACACGGGCAACCGCCAATGTGACATAATGGAAACTTTTTTATGCGGTAGTAGCGTAATCAAGTTAGAGAATGATGGTACTGCAAGACAAAATTTTCATTATTTTTCTCCTTTCATCAGGAAAATAAATCGTTTCATTAATAATTTTGTGCCAATACATAAGAAACAATTAAATGAACAAAAATATTTTTTTTTCATAATCCACCATTACATTTTGGCATATTTCCATAGTGGAAATCTCAAAAGGAAATGTTTTCGATCATTTTTACCGCTACCTTGCAGTATTTTAGTCGCATAATATCATAGTAGCGAAAACTCGGTTTTCTTACATTAGCGATTTAGGCCAGTATTGCCACAATTAAATCTGTACCGGGATCCTTTCTATCTGCACTCTTCTATCGAAAGAAGGACCGGATTATGTACCCAAACAATAACGAGGTTGTTAAAAAAAATCATTTTTCTTCTACATATTTTCCATTCGGGGAAATCAAACCAGACATTCTGACTCGGTTGTTTTATTTGAGCTAGAATTCCGCAAGAACCCAGTAAACTAAAAGGCGCCGTAACTTGCCGTTCACTTTAAAAGTAGTGTGGGAAACCAGTTAGAATTCTGGATGAGTTTGACTGGGTAATGTCAATATCAGCTCCAGCTCAAATTTTCACTGCCACTTTGTTTGCCAACCAATGGTAGGCAACAGAGTAGCGGCGAGAAGCTGAGATGGGGTTGGAAATATCAATAAGATGCGAGAAACCGGCTTGCAGGAATTCAAATGGAGTACGTCAGAGTAAACGTATGCACTCCGAGAAGATTCGCTCAGTTTTTATTAGACATCATCCCTTTGATTTGCTAGAAGCATGTTTCTCGCATATTGCATTATAATGTCAGCTTCAGTTCAAGTTCAATCAGTACCAGCTCCACTTCAGATTCTTGCCATCACTGCTGCCTAACTCAACTGTTTACTGGGATGCATCGCAGGGTTAAATTATTTTACCTTGCTGTAATGTAAAAAATCTGTACCAATCTGTACTTTTTTACAAAAATCTGTAATCTGCACCCTAATAAAAAAATTATACACAAACTTTAACCCACATAGTCCAACGATTCCACATAATGTATGAATGATACCCTGAACAGGTCATTAGGCTCTTGGATCATTAGATGTTTATTCGGGTACCGTACAGAATCTGTGCCAAAAATGCTTCAGAAATCTGTACCTTTCTACATAAATCTGGACTTGCGGCATCACTGATTTAGGCCCTCATGACAGATCTATGTCGAAGTGAGAATTGCGTATCAAAAGAAAAATGCGAAGAGTGACCAATTTGACAAACACAAAGTCGTTTCAAGGTAATCATCATAAGGTGTAGGCATGTGTATAATAAGATTATTGGTGGCAAACTCTGAAAAACTCAGAAAACTTGAAAATGCTAAATTGTTATATTCAAATCAATTTGTTCCAATTAATGATTTGTTTTTTAGAATGATGTAGTATTTACGCCATCCCAATCCTGTCGGATGTAAAATCAAAACACTGGCGTCACATATGTAAAAATCTTATCCGTTATAATATTGGGGTTTATGCCACTTGCTGTTTGACGAGACTATAATTTAATATTGTAAACGGGCTATGCAAAAGAATGATCATTGGAGGGTAGTCCTTCGTGAACACAGAGTTCGCTAAAATTTAAAACTGAATATATGTAAATTTGTAATATCTCGATGTCACAGTGTTCACACGATTCAATAACACGTGACATGACAATAGGGGGGCGTTTTGTTCCAATTTTACGTCAGAATGGTCCAGCTCCTGATTGGTTGATTCTGATTTTTTTACCTTACGCAATGTTACTGCAGAGATAGCGAAATGATGTTTGGCAGTGTTGCAATATTTATAGAAAAGATTGTCATTACTTTTTTACGTTTTAACGACATTCAATTAGCTAGAGATTACTGGGTAGGGAGAGCCATAGTACTCAAGTGAGAGCAAGGATGTGAAGTAAACAGATCGGAAAACTAGAAGTGGCAGGGTCATTAGAACAGGCTTAATATATCATGCGGGCTTAATTTTTGCCTTCTGATAATGAGGGTCGAGCTTAGGCAGAATAACTACGAATCACTCGAGTTCACTATCATGTGTCCTTGATAAAGGTAGGCCGGTTGTCACGGTAAAGATAGATACGTCTACCTTTATCAAGGACACATGATAGTGAACTCGAGTGATTCGTAGTTATTCTGCCTAAGCTCGACCCTCATTATCAGAAGGCAAAAATAAAGCCCGCACGATATTAAGCCTGTTCTAATGACCCTGCCACTTCTAGTTTTCCGATCTGTTTACTTCACATCCTTGCTCTCACTTGAGTACTATGGCTCTAAGTTTCATAACTTTCCCTACCCAGTAATCTCTAGCTAATTGAATGTCGTTAAAACGTAAAAAAGAAAATGTGACTAACATAGTCGAAATAAAAAAGGGAAAAAAGATTGTCATTACTTTTGACAAATAAAATTATTATCGTTAAAGAAGAAAAAATGACTAAATTGA
Organism: Topomyia yanbarensis; assembly: GCF_030247195.1. Lineage (NCBI taxonomy): Eukaryota > Metazoa > Arthropoda > Insecta > Diptera > Culicidae > Topomyia > Topomyia yanbarensis. The sequence continues at coordinate 123,212,388 of NC_080670.1, read as the reverse complement.
AAAGAAATTGTACGGCAAAGTGAAACAAGTATTTATCATGCATTTACCGTATACGTGGTTGATTATCTTTAACAAAAATAAGACAGAATCCACAATATAATCTAAAATTTTTTTTTTTTTTTTTTTTTTTCTAAAATTTTGGCTTCATCAAACCTTACTAAACACCCATGATATAGAAAAACGGTGCCATTCACCAATATAGTGGATTCAAGATACAAAATATTGCCGGCATAAAATCTATTGCCGGCATCCTAACATCGAACAATTTGACTATCAAGAAACACACCCAGACCAGGGATGCCACAGTGACATCTGTGTTTCGGCGAAAAAAATCTTTTTACCATCTGTGATGACAAAATGCAAAAAATCTGTCATCTGTGAAAAAGAATCTGTGATCAAAAATTGTGAAAAAAATCTGTGACATTACAGAAAAATCTGTGAATATGGTAACCCTGATCCGGACGCGACAATGTTCACACCTTTCTAACATCTTGATTCCATATTAAAATTTTCCAGAGCTGTCAGATAGCTTTGTTGGAAATGTGCATCCTAATAAAAAAAATCTGTACAGTCTTCCCTAATAAACATCTAATGATCCAAGAGCCTAACGACCTGTTAAGGGTATCATCCAAACAATATGTGGAATCGTTGGACTGGGTTAAAGTTTGTGTATAATTTTTTTTTATTGGGGTTTATTCTCTGGTTCGTAACTCTTTGACTGGACCGTGTTTTAGTTAGACCTCCACTAGTTAGACTGTTGTTCAACTAAAAAGCAGTTTTGTGGTTATTTATGCATAATTTGACTATTATTACTTAACTATTGATTTTGAATGGCCAACAATTTCCCTTTCAATATAAAACTCATTACTAAAAAGTTTAAAACTTCTCCATTTTGACGCATCGGCGGACCCCCCTGCGCATTTTAAATGTCAAAACTATTGATTTTCAACGGTCAACAATTTTCCCTTCAATGTAAAACTCATTACTGAAAACTTGAAAACATTTACATTTTGACACATCGGCGGACCCCCCTGCGCATTGTAAATGTTCAAAACTATTGATTTTAAACGGCCAACGAATTCCCCTTCAATATAAAACTCATTACTAAAAAGCTGAAAACATTTCCATTTTCACGCATCGGCGAACCCCCCAGCGCATTTTAAATGTCAAAACTATCGATTTTCAACAGCCAACGAATTCCCCTTCAATATAAAACTCATTACCAAAAAGCTGAAAACATTTCCATTTTCACGCATCGGCAGACCCCCTGCGCATTGTAAATGTACAAAACTACTGATTTTCAACGGCCAACAACTTCTCCTTCAATATAAAACTCATTACTAAAAAGTTGAAAATATTTCTATTTTGACGCATCAGCGAATTGTAAATATACAAAACTATAGATTTTCAATGGCCAACAACTTTCCTTTCAACGATACTATGTGACCGCTAACATTTTGCTTGCAGTCCTTTCCTATAGCAAGCGAAAAACGAACTGGCGCACATTCCAATCTTGCAAATATGAGCCATGAATGTCGTTCACTACATTCATTTTGAGCCGCTGCTATGCAATTTATTTGCAACAGTTCCAACGCAACGGATGATGCAAGTAAAACCCACGAGCCATTCACATACATTCGCAACAGCTAGCGAACGAAACCCAACTACGGCAGCAAGCCGAATAACCGAACTTTCACGAACATGTAACAGGCACGATCAGCAGCACGAACGTTTTTGCTTTTCTCTCGTCCGTTTACATGCACAGCAGCCGAAGTCAAACTAGCATCGGTGCTGTCGTATTGGTTTTTTCCCGAACTTTCGCATTAAAATGAAATTCGAGATGACTTTTTCCAGCCTTGGTGGGAAACAAAACTGCTGTGTGGCGGCATTCACGCACACCAAAGAGATTACATTCATTGAACGACATTCATACGTACACCAACCATGAAATTCGTCTATGACTTTCCTGCTCGGGCAGCAGCGTGAAAGTTTGTAAGCTTATGACGTTCATAAAAAAAGTCACGTTTCCAGCCCTGGATAGGTGAGAACTACTAGGATCATTCGAATGCCGATTAGTGACTTTTTCATCATATCTGGTCTCATTTATAACTTAGGAATAGGGCTCAAAATATATTCTGTCACCTTACGCGGACTACTAGACTTAAACACTACATTCCGTTAATAATGCAGCCTGGGATAAATACCTAAGTATGCTACAATCCAATTCGCGCTGTGCTTTTATTATAATCAGCATTCCCTATCACCTTGCAAACAAGCAAAGCGTGCATGGCAACTGCGCTGTCTGCCCAGTCGGGGGGTACATCACCAGATATTTGAATTTTGCTTTGTGCGACTATCCCGGCAAGGAAGGATCGTCTCCTGCTATAACTGCAACATTGCTGCCGGCGCTCGTCGATCTCTCTGTCGTAGTAGAGACTGAACCGGCTGGGTAGTGTCATTTTGCTTTGTGCGTTTCATCGCGCATGTTGCTTGCTATCGCCGCAGAGATGTGGTGTATGTTGTTGCCGTTGGTGCTCGTTGGTCGCCTCGAGACGTGCCATGTGCTGCGAACCCAACTCAATTGATATTGGTTATACGAGTATGGGACTGATACTTCGGCAGTAAGCAAAGGGTGCTAGGGCAATTTGAATGCCGGATGGACAATAGTCAAATTAGATTCCAGCTCCGAGCAGCTTTTTAGGTACCTGTGCAAATTCTTAGCTCGATCTCTGAAACTATATTTTTGCACCTACTGTTTAAATTTTACATGGGATTTTGTGTGGGAAAATTAACTTTCATAAAATAATTCCTCCAGGAGTTGCCCATTGCTTCCTAAAAATAAATCGTTATGTTACATTTATAGAAAATTCAACACAGAAACAAAGTCTCGAAAACCACAAAACGATTTGGCGTTTGAGAAAAAAGTTTTTAAACAGAAACCGATGGATGCTCTGACGATTGATAAAAAAAATCATTTTTTTCTAGCACCACTGCTGTTGGTTGTCCAATTATATGAAATTTTGTTTTGATTTACTCTTAATGTGTCTAAATCATTTATCTATACTGTTTGGCGACCTTGCAAGGGTTTTGATAGATAAATTGAGGCTTCTTTTGTACATAATAAGAGAAAGTTAAAAAATTTGTATATAATTAGACTGTCAGCAGCAACGATGCTATGAAAAGTGAAATTTTCATCGATCTTCAGAGCATCAATCGGTTTTTGATTAATAACTTTTTCAACAAGCCTCAGATCGTTTCGCGGTCTTCTAGACTTTATTTCCTTGATAAATTTCCTATAAAAATCAGACATCTGTTTATTTTTAGGAAGTAACGGACGACTCTTGGAAGAATTATTTTGCAAAAGACGATTTCCTCATACGAAATCGCATGTAAACTTTAAACAGTGGGCGCAAAAATATAGTTTCACCGATCGAGCTAAAAATTTGCAGAGGGAGCTAAATGGATCCCAATAAGTTACCCTGAGCAAATTTTTTTTTTTTCATATAACCATGTCTCACTCTAATGGTCAATTTTTCATCACATCTGGTACCACACATAACTTCCAAACACATGGACTACCATTCCAACTTTGGAATGGTAGTCCATGTGAGATAATGAAAACATGGATTACCATTCCAAAGTACTAAGTAACTCAACAGTGACATTAGTTTAAGGACCCCAAAGTAGGCAAATTTAATACCAATACCGCGGCGGAACCGTTTATACAATGAAGCTCTATTTTTATCGTGACTAACACCTTACCTTTCAATATACGGGCCCTTTTAAAAATTTCGGTAGGAAAGTCATGTAAGGTTTGGTACGCTTATATCTTTTGCTGTACTGCATATAATTAATAATTTTCTTGCCATTTTGTCGAAAATAAGTTCAACAATGTTGTCATAACGAAAAACTGTTTTAAAAAATTACTCGAAAACTGCTCGGAAATGGCGAAAAAATTCAGCTCATCTCGGTCAGACCTGTCAATATGATGCACCAACCGAACACTTAAATGATGAAAAATTTTAAATATAGGTCCACTGTAGATTTGTTTCATTTTGTGTTGAACTGTTTAGAGCGTACAGGGTTCTCAAAGGGCTCTACAATATCGAGAAGGAATTATTTGTGAGCTGAACACGGCTGGTTTGTGAATCTGTTTGTGTTAGCAGAGGCAATTATTTTCATTTCTGATTAGAGAGTACCATACACGACGAAAACCGGATTTTAAAACATTGCTCTCCGGCGTGACCATTTTCCAGGGTGGTATGTTGCCTAATATCCATGCCATTCTGCCGTCAGGCGTTGGCAGGCGAAACAGTGCCGAGAAAACCAGAACCTGCCCTTTTCAGGACTACAATTGATGATGAGTTTTGATTTGATATTCCTTCTCTCTCTTTTGTTGGCGCATCATATTTTTTTAAATTAAGCTATGACTTTCTTGAAAACAACACACCCTTTCTTAACCATTGATTTGTTTTATTATGAAAGACACAATAGGTAGGCCATGCTGGTTTTTTGGGAGACATAATAATGGTTGAGGTCTGGAAGCATAGATCAATTTTGCCATTTTCCGCTTATTCATTTATTTGGTTTAGCATTTGAGATTTCAAGCACTGATGTTGTCCTATGTTGTCCTATTTGAGCGATTCTCTGAGTCCTGCCACTATGCCATGTAGTATGTGTTATCAAAACATCGCGAAGCATCAAGTTATAAATGTTCTCTATCTATATAATATACGAAGAGAGTGATAAGAGTTATACAAAATATATCATCACATTGTTAGGTGGATTAAAAACGTTTTTATTTGAAAATTCTCATAACTTCGAAAAAAGTTTAGTAGTTAGTTAATGTTTTAAAGCAAATTATGCGCCCTAAAATAATTTTCAAGTTGTCCAAAGGGTGCTTCAGTGTAAAATAAAAACTACAAAAGTTTTAGAAATAAAACCGTTTTTTAACCCTTCGGAAGTTGCGCAAGTGGCCCAATGAACGAGCAGCCGCTGGTGCGTCAACACAGTTTTACTTGCTTTGTTAGCTGGCGGAAGGTTACAGAACACCCTGAAGCTTACATTTGGTTTTCTCGTGCAATGAAAATTACAAAAGCTAGAGCTTGCATATCTTCAGCAAATTTGTTTAAAATGTGTTTCTCTACAACTTCTACATCGAACACTATCTTGAACCGTTGAAAGTTCTATTTTAAAAATTGCTAAAATGAGAATCACCCTAGCATCTGTTAAAACTAAAAGAAGGGCATTGCAAAGTACAACAACTATGCCAAACATGTTGTAAGGCTAAGTCATTTAATTTTAGCAAAAAGTTAAAATTGCTGCTAAATTCACATTCTAGACCACTGTATTGTGGGAGCATATTGAATGATATTCTACACAGTATTAGAATCTGGACAAACGTCTCCTTTCGATTTCGAATTCTTCTGCATGTGTTCCAAAGAGTACCCAAAGATGTGTCTCTTGACAAGTCATCCACAAAGTGTCTCAAGAAGCTGTTCATTTTAACACGGCGTAAACTGTCAATTTGCTTTGCCAAATAGTATATATTTCTAATAACTTACAGGTATCAACTTGGCGTAAATGAAATTCTTTAGAAGCGATTTGTTTAGTTTCATATTCATCATGCGGCTTATTCTAATTTTTATAACGAGACACGATAGCTTTTGAAATACTCTACAACTTCGTAGAACATCCGATTGCATTATCTCTTACCATTGTATAGATAGGCGTATTACCTTGAATTAATTTTGCTCACTGGCGCCACCATGTGGTGGAATTTTGCATTTTTCAAATGAGAGAATAAAGTATTTCTTGCTACTTTACAACTTTGTAGAACATCCAAATGCTCCATCTCTTAGCGCTGTACAGATAGGAGCATTCCCTTTAAATTGCTTGGCTCATTACCGCCACCATGCGGAGAAATCCTGAAACTTTCCAGTGAAACCAAAAAGTCCTTTTATTTCTCTACAACTTTGTGAAACATCATAACTTTCTATCTCTCGTCGTTTCAGAGATATATGAGTTTTTCCTAACCTTGCCCCACCTTTGCATGTGGGTCAGCAGCAGTATCCAACTTTAAACGTTAATAACTCTTTAACGGTTGGTTGGATTGTCTTGCAGTCTTCGACAAACTTGTTCGGCATATCTTCAAAAGCTTAACTCCTTCCTAGGTCCGTGTTCGGAAGTTAACAGCGACCTCTAGGGGCGATAATGTGAACTGTGAGTGTTTCCCCATACATTTTGGCCAAAAATCCCATACAAACTTTAAGCTCGTTGGGGGAGGAGTTAGGGTTAACCGATTTCGCTCAAATTTGGACAGTGTCATTTTTTCATGATTTGAAAAAACGACGCTAGGGGGTGTAGGTTGTGAATTTTTTTTTCATGTAAATCATTGTCACCCTTGCATATTCTTTCCACGTTAGACGGGTTCAAAAAATCGTGATTTTTCAAAAGTTGATTTTTTTTTAAACTCATAACTTTTGAACCACTGAACCGATTTTCATTGATTATAGGTCAAACGGAAAATATTTAAGTGTTGTTTCAAGAAAAAATTATTAACTTTAAAAAAAAAATTGCAAGTTTTATATCTCAAAAAGTATTGAAGATAATTCAATGAATTTTAAGGCACTTATAGAATGATATGAACACTATCTCATAATAAAATATCTAGTTAGAAAGTTATGATGTTTCACAAAGTTGTAGAGAAATAAAAGGACTTTTTGGTTTCACTGGAAAGTTTCAGGATTTCTCCGCATGGTGGCGGTAATGAGCCAAGCAATTTAAAGGGAATGCTCCTATCTGTACAGCGCTAAGAGATGGAGCATTTGGATGTTCTACAAAGTTGTAAAGTAGCAAGAAATACTTTATTCTCTCATTTGAAAAATGCAAAATTCCACCACATGGTGGCGCCAGTGAGCAAAATTAATTCAAGGTAATACGCCTATCTATACAATGGTAAGAGATAATGCAATCGGATGTTCTACGAAGTTGTAGAGTATTTCAAAAGCTATCGTGTCTCGTTATAAAAATTAGAATAAGCCGCATGATGAATATGAAACTAAACAAATCGCTTCTAAAGAATTTCATTTACGCCAAGTTGACACCTGTAAGTTATTTGAAAAATATACTATTTGGTAAAGCAAATTGACAGTTTACGCCGTGTTAAAATGAACAGCTTCTTGAGACACTTTGTGGATGACTTGTCAAGAGACACATCTTTGGGTACTCTTTGGAACACATGCAGAAGAATTCGAAATCGAAAGGAGACGTTTGTCCAGATTCTAATACTGTGTAGAATATCATTCAATATGCTCCCACAATACAGTGGTCTAGAATGTGAATTTAGCAGCAATTTTAACTTTTTGCTAAAATTAAATGACTTAGCCTTACAACATGTTTGGCATAGTTGTTGTACTTTGCAATGCCCTTCTTTTAGTTTTAACAGATGCTAGGGTGATTCTCATTTTAGCAATTTTTAAAATAGAACTTTCAACGGTTCAAGATAGTGTTCGATGTAGAAGTTGTAGAGAAACACATTTTAAACAAATTTGCTGAAGATATGCAAGCTCTAGCTTTTGTAATTTTCATTGCACGAGAAAACCAAATGTAAGCTTCAGGGTGTTCTGTAACCTTCCGCCAGCTAACAAAGCTAGTAAAACTGTGTTGACGCACCAGCGGCTGCTCGTTCATTGGGCCACTTGCGCAACTTCCGAAGGGTTATAAAACGGTTTTATTTCTAAAACTTTTGTAGTTTTTATTTTACACTGAAGCACCCTTTGGACAACTTGAAAATTATTTTAGGGCGCATAATTTGCTTTAAAACATTAACTAACTACTAAACTTTTTTCGAAGTTATGAGAATTTTCAAGTAAAAACGTTTTTAATCCACCTAACAATGTGATGATACATTTTGTATAACTCTTACCACTCTCTTCGTATATTATATAGATAGAGAACATTTATAACTTGATGCTTCGCGATGTTTTGATAACACATACTACATGGGATAGTGGCAGGACTCAGAGAATCGCTCAAATAGGACAACATAGGACAACATCAGTGCTTGAAATCTCAAATGCTAAACCAAATAAATGAATAAGGGAAAAATGGCAAAATTGATCTATGCTTCCAGACCTCAACCATTATTATGTCTCCCAAGAAACCAGCATGGCCTACCTATTGTGTCTTTCATAATAAAACAAATCAATGGTTAAGAAAGTGTGTGTTGTTTTCAAGCAAGTCATAGCTTAATTTAAAAAAATATGATGCGCCAACAAAAGAGAGAGAAGGAATATCAAATCAAAACTCATCATCAATTGTAGTCCTGAAAAGGGCAGGTTCTGGTTTTCTCGGCACTGTTTCGCCTGCCAACGCCTGACGGCAGAATGGCATGGATATTAGGCAACATACCACCCTGGAAAATGGTCACGCCGGAGAGCAATGTTTTAAAATCCGGTTTTCGTCGTGTATGGTACTCTCTAATCAGAAATGAAAATAATTGCCTCTGCTAACACAAACAGATTCACAAACCAGCCGTGTTCAGCTCACAAATAATTCCTTCTCGATATTGTAGAGCCCTTTGAGAACCCTGTACGCTCTAAACAGTTCAACACAAAATGAAACAAATCTACAGTGGACCTATATTTAAAATTTTTCATCATTTAAGTGTTCGGTTGGTGCATCATATTGACAGGTCTGACCGAGATGAGCTGAATTTTTTCGCCATTTCCGAGCAGTTTTCGAGTAATTTTTCAAAACAGTTTTTCGTTATGACAACATTGTTGAACTTATTTTCGACAAAATGGCAAGAAAATTATTAATTATATGCAGTACAGCAAAAGATATAAGCGTACCAAACCTTACATGACTTTCCTACCGAAATTTTTAAAAGGGCCCGTATATTGAAAGGTAAGGTGTTAGTCACGATAAAAATAGAGCTTCATTGTATAAACGGTTCCGCCGCGGTATTGGTATTAAATTTGCCTACTTTGGGGTCCTTAAACTAATGTCACTGTTGAGTTACTTAGTACTTTGGAATGGTAATCCATGTTTTCATAATCTCACATGGACTACCATTCCAAAGTTGGAATGGTAGTCCATGTGTTTGGAAGTTATGTGTGGTACCAGATGTGATGAAAAATTGACCATTAGAGTGAGACATGGTTATATGAAAAAAAAAAATTTTTGCTCAGGGTAACTTATTGGGATCCATTTAGCTCCCTCTGCAAATTTTTAGCTCGATCGATGAAACTATATTTTTGCGCCCACTGTTTAAAGTTTACATGCGATCTCGTATGAGGAAATCGTCTATGGCAAAATAATTCTTCCAAGAGTCGTCCGTTACTTCCTAAAAATAAATAGATGTCTGATTTTTATAGGAAATTTATCAAGGAAATAAAGTCTAGAAGACCGCGAAACGATCTGAGGCTTGTTGAAAAAGTTATTAATCAAAAACCGATTGATCCTCTGAAGATCGATGAAAATTTCACTTTTCATAGCATCGTTGCTGCTGACAGTCTAATTATATACAAAATTTTTAACTTTCTCTTATTATGTACAAAAGAAGCCTCAATTTATCTATCAAAACCCTTGCAAGGTCGCCAAACAGTATAGATAAATGATTTAGACACATTAAGAGTAAATCAAAACAAAATTTCATATAATTGGACAACCAACAGCAGTGGTGCTAGAAAAAAATGATTTTTTTTTATCAATCGTCAGAGCATCCATCGGTTTCTGTTTAAAATTTTTTTTCTCAAACGCCAAATCGTTTTGTGGTTTTCGAGACTTTGTTTCTGTGTTGAATTTCCTATAAATGTAACATAACGATTTATTTTTAGGAAGCAATGGGCAACTCCTGGAGGAATTATTTTATGAAAGTTGATTTTCCCACACAAAATCCCATGTAAAATTTAAACAGTAAGTGCTAAAATATAGTTTCAGAGATCGAGCTAAGAATTTGCACAGGTACCTAAAAAGCTGCTCGGAGCTGGAATCTAATTTGAGTATTGTCCATCTGGCATTCAAATTGCCCTAGCACCCTTTGCTTGCTGCCGAAGTATCAGTCCCATACTCGTATAACCAATATCAATTGAGTTGGGTTCGCAGCACATGGCACGTCTCGAGGCGACCAACGAGCACCAACGGCAACAACATACACCACATCTCTGCGGCGATAGCAAGCAACATGCGCGATGAAACGCACAAAGCAAAATGACACTACCCAGCCGGTTCAGTCTCTACTACGACAGAGCGATCGACGAGCGCCGGCAGCAATGTTCCAGTTATAGCAGGAGACGATCCTTCCTTGCCGGAATAGTCGCACAAAGCAAAATTCAAATATCTGGTGATGTACCCCCCGACTGGGCAGGCAGCGCAGTTGCCATGCACGCTTTGCTTGTTTGCAAGGTGATAGGGAAAGCTGATTATAATAATAGCACAGCGCGAATTGGATTGTAGCATACTTAGGTATTTATCCCAGGCTGCATTATTAACGGAATGTAGTGTTTAAGTCTAGTAGTCCGCGTAAGGTGACAGAATATATTTTGAGCCCTATTCCTAAGTTATAAATGAGACCAGATATGATGAAAAAGTCACTAATCGGCATTCGAATGATCCTAGTAGTTCTCACCTATCACCAAAATATCAGCCCTGTAATCGTGCAACCAATGCCTGTCTAAATGAGTTCACGGCGCATAGAGTACGCTTCTTCTGCGGGAGGCAATCAACGAGCACTGACGCGCGGCACTGTTCATAACGTCTTTGAGGAGAGAGCGTTCTTAGAACTAGTCAACAGTTGCTTCAAAAAATTAAAAAAGGTTAATAAATGAGGCAACAGGAGAAATATCAATGGGATTACAAAGAAAGTCAAGAATATAAATTTTATTATAACCTGAGAGTCTTAAATCTGTAACATGTTATGTATAATAAAAGAAACTCTGCACAAGAAATAAGAGTATTATTTTAAACTAGTTTGATTCTCTAACGGTATTGTGCGGAAAAAATAGAAAACATTCAAAAAGTGTATCAAAATATATTTATTCTCGATAATATATGGATGTTAGCACCACTATGCGGCCTAAATTATATTTATACACGAAAGCCTTTGAAATGCTCTACAACTTCGTAGAACATCAGATTGCATTATCTCTTACCATTGTATAGATAGGCGTATTACCTTCAATTAATTTTGCTCACTGGCGCCACCATGTGGTGAAATTTTGCATTTTTCAAATGAGAGAATAAAGTATTTTTTGCTACTTTACAACTTTGTAGAACATCCAAATGCTCCATCTCTTAGCGCTGTACAGATAGGAGCATTCCCTTTAAATTGCTTGGCTCATTACCGCCACCATGCGGAGAAATCCTGAAACTTCCCAGTGAAACCAAAAAGTCCTTTTATTTCTCTACAACTTTGTGGAACATCATAACTTTCTATTCAGGAGAAATCCTGAAACTGCCAAGTGAAACCAAAAAGTCCTTTTATTTCTCTAAAACTTTGTGGAACATCATAACTTTCTATCTCTCGTCGTTTCAGAGATATATGAGTTTTTCCTAACCTTGCCCCACCTTTGCATGTGGGTCACATATATGAGATAAGCGGAGTACGCCCTTTGCGCATGTTAAGCAGCAGTATCCAACTTTAAACGTTAATAACTCTTTAACGGTTGGTTGGATTGTCTTGCAGTCTTGGACAAACTTGTTCGGCATATCTTCAAAAGCTTAACTCCTTCCTAGGTCCGTGTTCGGAAGTTAACAGCGACCTCTAGGGGCGATAATGTGAACTGGGAGTGTTTCCCCATACATTTTGGCCAAAAATCCCATACATACTTTAAGCTCGTTGGGGGAGGGGTTAGGGTTAACCGATTTCGCTCAAATTTGGACAGTGTCATTTATTCATGATTTGGAACGACGCTAGGGGGTGTAGATTAGTAATATCAAAAATGGTCGTTTAGAAATGTCAAGCATAAACGGCATTATAAAGGCATCGCTGACTACCGCTCACGGCTTACAACTACAGGGTTTTTAGGCTCTAAAGTATAGCTTCATATACCCATATACGGTCTATTTTAATGCTTAATGCTTGTAATGCTTATATCCATTCGAAAAGCTTGTATAAAACTTATAAACATTTGTAAAGCTGCTATGCAGCTTATAAACATTTGTAAAGCCCATATAAAGCTTATAAACATCGGACAGCTCTTATATAGTGAATATGCTGCTTACTTTAGTGCTTACTGGTTTGCTGGGGAGTTATATTAGTGTTAATATGAGCATTTTCGTTATTTTCTTAAAATAGTAAATAAGAAACTGCTCCATTATTATTATGGAATTAATGCATCTCAGCAAGTTCTACAACTCTTTCTTTGGCTCTATTCATTTATCTCTTTTAGTTTCGAAGGAAAATCATTTTTCTCACCTCGTTTCATATGCAAAAACAACGATTTCGAATACACTACATTTGCGATGAGGTCATGCTAACTATTAAACTGCAGCGAAATGAAAAGTGATAGGGATAAAGTGTCAAATAACAAGTTGTAAAGAATATTAAGGGACACCAAATGAACAATAGTGATGATAAATTTAGTTGATTAATAATTAGAATAATTACAAAACTCTCCAAAAAACGCTAATTTTGAGTTATTTTACTAGTAAAAAGTCATTTATTACACTTAACTAAAAGATATCTGTGCATATATCGAAAGGAAATTTTCTCAGCTTTCCAATGAGCCCTGGTAATAACGATATAAAGCATATTTTTTAGTTTAAAGTCTTTTAAGCACTTGCAGGGCGATTACAGGAAAAAATTAGAAGTGAAATTACAAGGAAATGAGAAGAGATAGGAATATCATGTTGAAGAACAAATTATAAATCGTCCGCAAACCCATCTTTTGGATAATATATATTCCTTTTCTTTGTTCACTGGTCTTGTCACGAGTTAAAATATTCATTATCCTCTAGATAAATCGTTCCCCTTCACACGTTTGTGGGGGTATGAGTTGGGACCATCATCATCATGTTAAAATTGAATTGATAAATTACGCTTTAAACTATGTGTTGTTTTTGGTCTATTGAATACATTACGGTGATGCCAGAATTGAACTCGAGTGTTCCTTTTTCACAGTTCACTTGTATTTTTTACATGTATTTAGAAATATTCTTTGCGATTTGCCACGAGCGAATCTAGTCGTACACAAAAGTTTTCTAAGTTCATGTAAATAGTACTAGTGAACAGACAAGAAAAGTGATGTTAACTGAACCTAATTCCAATGCAGCGGACGTTGACTTTTTTTTTTGGTGTTTTTCTATCATCATTAAAATATTTTTTTTAATTGAATAAGCAACCCCTATCCTTTTACGTAGATTCAAAGATACTAAACCCTGTAGCTATATCTTTTGGCAAGTAAGATTAATTATGTCAAACACGGATTTGTTTCCATTTTCGTAGAAAACTAATTGTAATTCTTAATGAAGATACAATAGGAAATTTATTTGATTGTATTTAGAAAGTTGTAGTGCACGCAATTAGAATTTTTTTCTTCATTTTGTAACTCAACTAGCATTCAATTAAGATGGTAAATCTTATCCTTGTTTTGAGGTCTTTGACCAAAGTCACTTGAATTTGATGAATCGTCGACATTTTCACTAATACTTTTTACTTTTTTTTTATCAATAACGGCAAGTGCCTTCAAAATGCTACAAATGTCGAAAAACCTAAATTTCTGTAACTTCTTTGATATTAATTTTTATTTTTGCGTTGCTACTGTAGTATGAAAATGAGATGCAATGCACGGTGAAGTGACAATATGATTTTTTGACATTATTTAGGTAGTTTCGTCTAGAACATCAATACTGCTTTTCCCGGATGTAGTCGAAAAACATTGAATTAATATACCACATTTGTTTTACAATGGAAGGAAAATTCCAGCAATTAACTCAATTACAAACTACGAGCCTTGCCCAGTTTTTCTCTGATCACGAAAAATATGTTCTTAGGTTATAAAATCAGCACAATTAAAAACGAAATGAACATCTTACGAACAGTCCCACAATTTTAGACGAAAAAATCGCGCAATTTATAAGAAACGAACCACAGTTCTGAAACGTACATTTCGAAGTACGTACATTCGCCGTGCGCGAGTACGATGTAAACAAGAAAAAACGTATATCACACTGGTTATTGCAGGGTACGTAAGAATGATGTTTGTTCATAAACATGACCACAGACACTCAGGCACAGGGGTGCAATTGCATAAGGCATAATGATATTTACTTTTCATCACTCGGTGACACACGAATGACGATCTTATGAGTGTATAGAATTTGGCTGTGCCAATATTATTTAAAGTGAGCGCTTAAATAGGCGTGGCGTAAATGTGGCTTAGTATGATTATGTATGTTCGGGAAATAGAGTGATCAAATACTTAATAGCTATAGTTAGAACAGAAGAACAGTAGGTTCTATCGAGAGCCAAAGGCTTAGTAATAACAAAGAAATTAGAATTATTCATGCTTAGCCGATCTTCGGAAAGGAACAGCAGGCAGCAAGAGTTAGGATAGAGGAGAATGGGAATACAGTACCACACGTTTCGTGTACCGTTCCAATACAAAATAAATGGTTCTCAATCTTTCTATCACTTCAATGCGCTCTCTCGCACGGCTTCTGTGAGCGATAGTTAACTGAAAGCGAGGAAAATAGAAATGAAACAACGGTCATTTTTGAGGTGATGCGGATATTTCATATTTACCGTCATAAATCAAAGATCATCATGAGATTGCACAGCACTGCTCACAACAGAGTATAAGGTTGTCAGCCCTCCGGGTTTGACCCGGATACTCCGGTTTTTAGACGATCACCGGGCCTCCGGGATTTACACCAATTTCTCCGGGTCTAGTGAGACGATGAATAATTTTAACTGAACTTGTTTGTTTCAAACGAGCTCTTCTGGCGTTGATATTCACGGCAGCTGCAGCGGCCATTAACTGTTGACCAGAGAGAAAAGCTTCGTTCTTTTGTTGCAACCTCCCTAGCGACTGTGCTGATGAATAAGCGAATTTGCACCCAGCAATTCCGGAAGACAACGCAGCGTGTTTCCCAGAAGTTGCCACTTTCCGGCCTGCAGCACTCTACTTCTGTTAGCTGTGGCAGAGGGCAATCATTGTCCGGCTTATCCTCTAAAGCGAGAGTGGTCGGTGCTTTTGAATTTTTGTCGTTAGCCGGGGGGCTGAAATTTCACACTTATATACATCCTCAAAACGGTTTTAAAATTTACAGCTTAATCAGAAAAGCTCAGAATAGTGATATCAAATATTGTATATTAACAATATAGTCCACTTCTGTAAATCCCATACGAATCACAAAGGACATAAATGTAATGCCATCTGTAGACGAAAAAGGTTTTTAATCTCAATAAATAATCATTCTGCGATTAGCGTGCGCCGTAGATGGAAATGTCAAACGCGCCCAGAAGTATAGAAGCGAAAGATGGGCAAATTGCACGGCTCACAGAAACGAGGCTTGCTACTCTGCGAGTTGACAATTTTCGGTGACGTCAGAGAAATCGTTGATATAAACAAACGAATTTCTCGAAAGATGTTAATTGACAATATCTGAGCTCTTATGGTCTCTTATCCGCTGAAAAAACTTAACACGTTGACATCATGTGGAAATCTATTGAATTATTTCAATCCACTCCGTTGCCACTTGAATATTCATTCGAGTGTGGGAGATATGGTTTTCAAATGAATACATGCACTGAAAAAAATCCAAACGTTAATTCTATTTGCTTCAAACCGCTTAAAATTCATATGGGGCCATGCATAAATGACGTAGCATTTTGGGGGGAAGGGAGGGTATGCCAAATTTGTGACGAAGTGTGACGAGGGGGAGGGTAGGGTCAGAAGTTGTGCGACGTAGCATTAAGTTTAAAACCCATTGTTTAGAGAAAACAATTTAATGATCATCCATTCCCAATAGAAATAAATTTAAATTCAAACAAGTTACGGTTTTTCATGAGGTAAATTTTACGATTCGCGGAATTGCAAGTTCGCGAAAATACAAAAAGATTTTGTATGCGGATTTAACTAACTACATTAGTTAGCTAATGTTGCTAATTAGTAGACTTAGTTTGAAAGCTGAATTAAATTTTCACTTCGGATTCAACCAAACAAAATTTAGTAATTTAGATGAACGTATGCTTCTTACAATCATTGGCGGCTGCACGATTGTGAACTGAGAGAACTTCTCTTCATGCTCCCTTTGACTTATAAAATTCAAAACAAAACTATCAACACTATATTTGTCATGAAATGGGCTTATTTTACACGCAATTTGCTGTTATAATGAAAATGTTGATAAAAGTCGTCAAACATTTTGAAAGGACATGTAGGTATTTAAAATAATTGAAAAACATATGTAATTTTTTTTCATCTCCCGGGCGCTTTGCATGGGATGAGGGGGAGGGGGTAGGTAAATGCTACGTTATTTACGAGGGGGAGGTTAGAATTTTGTGACCAAATGCTACGTGGGGGGAGGGAGGGGTCAAAAATCGTCGAAAAAAAGCTACGTCATATGTGTACGGCCCCTATGAAGAAGAAATGCTATTGTTATCACGCGCACACATACCTTCTACGTGTCAACTGTATAAACTATGTATGCACACACATAAGTTTTATGTGCATATTATTATAGAATGGGGTTTTATGTGCCTAAAAGTTATGAAATGTTAATGTAAGATTAATATTTCTTGTAAATACACACATTAGGTTTATGTGCCTGCAAATAGTGTCTATATGCCTCCGTTAATTGCAAAAATCTATGTGTAAAATCAATAGGCATAACGTTTACTTTTTTTTGAGTGTACGAACATGGTGTGAAAAGTATATCAACATCATAAGAAATACCGTTGATTAAAATTTTCAAATATCACGTGAATATCACATTGTTTTACTTATAGATTTCATTGGCAGAAGAATCGGTGAAATCAATTCAATATTAATTCGTCAAAAGGGCGAAAATGTTTTTTGTAAACAAACTTGTTTCGCTCATTAGTCTGCTGCAGAGTGGAATTTCATGAAAAATATGCGTTAATGTAAATTTTTACCCTTCGTAGAAGTAATTTCAATTGTTTTCTGCTTTGAAATTATAGTAAACTAAAAGAAACCATCAAAATAAAAGTTTGTTTACAAATCTTATTCGCCCTTTTGCAAATTTAATATGAATTGTTTTACATAAAGAAATGCACTACATGTTTTTCATGCGAAAGTCATGTGGAAAGTTCAATAGTATGGCAATGATCATTCAATGGATAAATATGTCACATTCACGTGGAATTTGTTTGAATTTAATTTGAAACACCACATTGAAAGCTGCTACAACTCCAACAGTTCCAATTTTAATTTTGGAATAAGGTCAGATGTTTTCAGCATTTTGTTTCCACTTAACTTTTAGTATAGTTATTATACTCTACATTACCAAATAAAAAAATATATTCCATAAGATTGTTGAGATTACGCGAATATAAGTTATTCGATGTTATTTGTCAGAATATTTGGACATTATTCAGTCGGTCGAATATGTGTTACGCCGAATAATTGAACATTAAATATTCGGTATTCGACTGAAAGCCTATCCTACTATTCAGTGCATCTCTACTCATTACCCTTCGCACCTACAAAGCGCCGTAAACATGGATTGACAAGTTACACCGCACACGCATGCATAAAAATATTTTTTTTCGAGCGCAAACTCTCATGCAGCACACAAGGGGCCGTACACATATGACGTAGCTTTTTTTCGACGATTTTTGACCCCTCCCTCCCCCCACGTAGCATTTGGTCACAAAATTCTAACCTCCCCCTCGTAAATAACGTAGCATTTACCTACCCCCTCCCCCTCATCCCATGCAAAGCGCCCGGGAGATGAAAAAAAATTACATATGTTTTTCAATTATTTTAAATACCTACATGTCCTTTCAAAATGTTTGACGACTTTTATCAACATTTTCATTATAACAGCAAATTGCGTGTAAAATAAGCCCATTTCATGACAAATATAGTGTTGATAGTTTTGTTTTGAATTTTATAAGTCAAAGGGAGCATGAAGAGAAGTTCTCTCAGTTCACAATCGTGCAGCCGCCAATGATTGTAAGAAGCATACGTTCATCTAAATTACTAAATTTTGTTTGGTTGAATCCGAAGTGAAAATTTAATTCAGCTTTCAAACTAAGTCTACTAATTAGCAACATTAGCTAACTAATGTAGTTAGTTAAATCCGCATACAAAATCTTTTTGTATTTTCGCGAACTTGCAATTCCGCGAATCGTAAAATTTACCTCATGAAAAACCGTAACTTGTTTGAATTTAAATTTATTTCTATTGGGAATGGATGATCATTAAATTGTTTTCTCTAAACAATGGGTTTTAAACTTAATGCTACGTCGCACAACTTCTGACCCTACCCTCCCCCTCGTCACACTTCGTCACAAATTTGGCATACCCTCCCTTCCCCCCAAAATGCTACGTCATTTATGCATGGCCCCCAAGTTGCATCCTGCCGTATTGTACTCAATTCAAATCACCCCACCCACCCACTTTCCAATTCATTCTGTGACAACGTGCTAACCCGAAAAGTCCGTACACGGTTTAACTGTGTGCGATGCCACCGCTGGCGAAAATCATAGCGTCTACCACTTATTGTAGCGCCCAGACGCAACAGCCATAATCTTGCCCGTTCGACATAGGAACAAAAATAGCTATTTATAAACTAACCGTATATGATTCAGTCACTTAGGTGCGAATGTGTGCAAATGCTAACGTTGCCGAAAATCAATAGCGCTTATTCTGAGATGCCAGATACTTTTTTCAAATGTCTGCAATAATAATTTTAAAAGTCTGGGAAGAACAAAAAATGCCAGGAAAGCTAGTGTAACCAAAAGCCTTTATATTCAAGAATCTGTAAATATTTGCAACTAAACTAAAAAATCTGCAAATATCTGCAACCAAACTAAAAAAATCTGCAAATATCTGCGTCATCGAAAAAATCTGCAGCTAAAATTAAAAGTCTGCGAATTTGCAGACATGTCTGCAAATCTGGCATCTCTGCGCTTATTGTATCGTCCGGAGATGATGTTACCCGTATGAGATAAGAGCAACAACTGAGTTAAGGCCCCCGTCGGGCAATCCGCCATTTTTTGTGTTTTTTTGCGGTTTTTCCAACTCGGAAAACTATGTGTTTTTTCCGGCTGAAAAAGCACACAGTTTTTGCAATCATGTGTTTAAATTTTTGATTTTTCCACTACAACATAGCTAAACAATTTTTCTAGGACGAAATTTTCTCCGATTTGCCATATTTTCCGCCTTTCATTGAAAAATTTTCATTTTACTAGAAGCAGTTTTTCCACCCGCACAGACACAACTAAAGTAAAATTTGTATGTATAGGTGCGCAAAAGTGGAGCAATATTTTAACCTGCTGTTTTTACGATATTTCCTACAAAACTGCCTAAGTGTAGCATATGTACGGATTTGTTAGAAACCAAGGAATCTGATGGTACAAAGAAAAAAAACCGTTTTGGAAAATTTCATAACCGCGTTTTTCAATTTTCCTCGCGATACGCAGTGTAACAAGAAAAACAAGTGTACTAAAATTTATCCCTGGGTTGAGCCAGGTGGCGTGCTACGAAAGCTCGAAATATCGAAAGCTTTTAGCACAACTGTTTTTCAGTAATTCTGAATGTAGAAATAGTTGAAAATGATTTCAAATAAATTTCTTCATTGAAACTTGATGATTTTCGAAGCTCTTGCGAGATAATAATGGGAAAAACATTTCCATGTTATCAAATGAATTTGTATGTTGATATTTGATGATTTCGACGGTTTTGTGTTGAATTGATAACACACATATTGTTTGGAATAAAGCCGAAGATATTTAAAAATATCTTTGGCTTTATTCCAAACAATAATTTAGGCTTGCCAAATTGAAAATTATTTGGAAGTTCCATCATTTATAACATGTCATATTTTTTTTTTGTAAGATTGGTTTTATTTCTCAGAAACCGATTTCCACACAGCTTTGATGAAAATCTGATGAAAATTTTAATTGTTGAAGCAAATATTTTCGACATTTCACAAATTCCAACGAACGTATTTTTTGGTTCCCTATAATTAATTTCCGTACTGGACATTTTTGAACACAGATGTGTTTTCGTGTTTTCAGATATGCAAGTAATCTTAGCAAAGTTTCCTCAGATTCTCATGGAATAATTATCATACTGCTACTTGAATTTAAAAAAATTAAGTGACACATCTTGGGGATTGCACACCAAAATAATATATTTTTTATTTATTTTATTCGAATCGTTTATTTACTTCTGGGTATAAGAGTCAGGGGAGGGAGGGTAGAAAAGATGGTAGGGAGAGAAAATTATTTCAGTTTCAGGCATCGTGAGATCAACGGATGGATTACAAACTCGGGTGGCCTTCATCAGGGGAATCATGTACTGGGACGCCGGGTGGTCCTCCAGACGATTTCGTAGTACGGCTCAGACGTGGATCGGCTACATTTCGAGTTAAGCGTGTTATGTTCGTGCCGTAGGTCCCGTGTTTGTTGGCTCATTCGATACAGATGCTTTGATACAGGTGGACGAGGGTTCTGAGAATGATAAGGAAAATAAGAAGGGGCAGTTAGACTTGTATATTGATGGTTTTCACAAAGGTGTATATAAGGGACATATAGAGGACATCGTGGCTTGCCAGCACATCTCGAACCGGGACGTTGGTTGGTCTTCCTCAGGCCCGCAGAGTATCCATTAGCCGAGACCTGGCGGAACTGTACTCGGTACACGTCCAGACAATGTGCTCGATGACGTGATAGCCGTCGCCACAAGCGCAGATACCACTATCCACGAGCCCAATACGCCAGAGATGTGCATCCAGCGTGTAATGGTTTGCCATGAGTCGGGACATCACACGAATGAAGTCACGACCCACATCCATCCCCTTGAACCAAGGTTTCGTCGATGCCTTAGGGATTATCGAATGTAGCCACCTTCCCAGCTCCCCACTGCTCCACGAAGTTTGCCAACGTTCGAGGGTTCTCTGATGAGTAATACTGAAAAATTCGCTGAAGCAAATTGGTCTTTCGTAAACGTCTCCTTCTAAGGCACCCACTTTAGCTAAGGAGTCTGTGTGTGTTACCTGTAAATAAAAAGTTAATACAAATAATATTTAATGTGTTAAAACAAGACATGTGTAATATGCTACTTGCAGTTTTTGGTCGTTCCTATTTATCTGATTCAATTGAGTATGAGAGTACATCTCAATTCTTTTAAAACCTGGCGACGTCTGATGGTAGCGAATAGTCATTGTTGGCAGCAATGTTACCCTTTTTGATGAATGAACTCGGAGAGGTCATCATAGGAATGTGACGCATGAGACCGAAAATAAATAAAACAAAATGAAATAACGAGAAGAGTTAGTATTATTATTGAGTATTATTTGAACAATACACATGTAACATGCAATAAAACTACTTGGAATCGTCTAAATGCCAGAAAATGATATATATTTACTATTAACGACAATTGCATTCCGTTAAAAGTTTCTCATGCTATGCTGACCGGGAATGGATGATTGATGTGCGTCGGTAAATTAATCGTACCTTCATTTATCCAATCCGAAGGAGTCGAATCGAATGCACGAATTGAACACCGATAAAAAGTGATCCAAAGAAGGATTACCCACTATTCTATCATATAAGCCAGTTCTGCATCCATTCCCTGACCCATATGTCACAAATACTCAGACGAACACATACACAGATAGACATACGACTAGCACATAACAATTTTACAATAGTACTAAAAACTACAATTATTACAACACAACACAACTAATAGGGTTCAACTGTTTTTTTTTTTTTTCGATTATAGAGGTTTTAACCTTAAGGTCATTCGCCTCTTCGGGTTAGAAAAATCTCTTAGGAAAAATTTCTAACCCTATGTGCGGGGTCGGGACTCGAACCCAGGTGCGCTGCGTACAAGGCAATCGATTTACCAATACGCTACGCCCACTCCCCAGGTTCAACTGTTATTTTTTAATGCGCCTGTGCACGTTGACGAGGTCGACCGATAAATCGACACACAATGACTCCCACTGCGAGCCGTGCTCAAAAAGACAGCCGTTAAGCTGTTGAACAATATCTGCAAACACAGCCCACAGAAAAAGTCACTCCACGGCGACCTGCCAATCGGCCACGCCAGTGTGCACAGGCTCTTAGCTGACTGTTAGTTTGGGCTGGTGCAGAGTATGAAATAACAAAAAACATAAAAAAGGCCCATAAGCCCTCTCGGTCTCCTCGATGCATCACTATCGAGGCGTAATGCAATAACCATCTTAAAGCAGGTGTCTGCTCAAATATGCTTGAAGATGTTTGCAATACCGTCAAACCCGACAACCTAGGAGAGGGATCATATAAGCCAGTTCTGCATCCATTCCCTGGTCCATATGTCACAAATACTCAGAAGACCCACATACACAGATAGACACACGACTAGCACACAACTGTACACTAGTACCAAAAACTACAATTATTACAACACAACACAAATAATAGGGTTCTACTGTTATTTTTTTTTTAAGGTTGGACAGAGAATGCGCAAAACTCGCAAACAAAAAAAGCAGCTCCCCACCACACCGCATGCCAGATCCCCACAAAAATTAATCAGCGCATGTAGAATGTTGTTACAGTACTGCTGACCGACTCCCATGAATACCAGACACACGGTGCGGAAAAAACCGCCTCCCCCGTCCGCGAATCCCACCATCTCTCCGTCCAACCCCAATGCGCCTGTGCACGTTGACGAGGTCGACCGATAAATAGACACACAATGACTTCCACTGCGAGCCGTGCCCACAAAGACTGCCGTTAAGCTGTTGAACAATGTCTGCAAACACAGCCCACAGAGAAAGTCAATCCACGGCGACCCGCCAATCGGCCACGCCAGTGCGCACAGGCCCTTAGCTGACTGTTGGTTTGGGCTGGTGCAGAGTATGAAATAACACAAAACATAAAAAAGGCCCATAAGCCCTCTCGGTCTCCTCGGGGCACCACTATCGAGGCGTAATGCAATAACCATCTCAAAGCAGTTGTCTGCTCAAATATGCTTGAAGATGTTTGCAGTACCGTCAAACCCGTCAACCTACGAGAGGGTAGGACCTTTTCCATGACAAGTTGCGAAAAAATTCCATTCGGCATCAATGCCAAACAATTTTTTTGCATGTTGCACAAATTAAATACCGTCATTTTATTTTTGTATTGGCTTCCAGATCTATCTGAGAAACAGTAAATCTGTTGTAAGCCTGGCAATTTACCTTTTATGAACGCTAAACAATGAGTCAACAATAAACGAACTGCGACATGATTATGTTTAGTGACGTCAGCAATTGCAATAAAACTAGTAAACTTCGAATCGTCCGATTCTTCGTCTTTAAAATAAATAGCAAAAGGGTGAACAGTACATTGAGCGTTTATCCAATGAAAGCCTCTCATTGCCCGGAATGGAGCAATGAGAAGGGACCCATACCAAGGTAATCTGGAAAGAGTTGTCAGATAAAGCACTCAGTAGCTCCCGTATTTTCCCCAAAAAATACGAGGAGTGCTTTCCATGTTTCATCGAGCGAATAGCGTCAATGGCTATCCGAAACGATGAAGTAATGGCCTGCGGGTAATGTTTCAATGACTCCAAGGGTATACTGAATGGCAGCTAGTTCTGCGGCGTAAACTGAAGCAGGGTCACTGAGTTTGTAGGAGGCGGTGAACTTTTGATTGAAAATACCGAAGCCAGTGGACCCTTCGAGGTTTGATCCGTCAGTATAAAACATCTTAGAATAGTCGACTTCTCGGAATTTATTATAAAAAATGTTTGGAACCACTTGTGGGCGCATGTGGTCCGGAATTCCACTAATCTCGTCTTTCATGGATGTGTCGAAGAAAACAGTAGATTCAGAAGTATTTATGAAATGCACACGGTTGGGATTGTAAGAAGAAGGGTTAATATTCTGCGCCATGTAGTCAAAGTACAGGGACATGAAACGGGTCTGAGAATTGAGCTCAACAAGCCTTTCGAAATTTTCAATCACGACCGGGTTCAAGATATCGCATCGAATGAGCAATCGATATGAGAGTTCCCAAAATCGATTTTTCAACGGGAGAACGCCCGACAGGACTTCGAGACTCATCGTATGGGTCGACTGCATGCACCCTAATGCGATACGCAAACAACGATACTGAATTCTTTCGAGTTTGATGAAATGTATGTTCGCGGCGGAGCGAAAGCAGAAGCATCCGTATTCCATTACCGACAGTATCGTTGTTTGATACAACCTAATTAGGACTCCTGGGTGGGTACCCCACCATGTTCCGGTTATTGTACGAAGAAAGTTGATCCTTTGCTGGCATTTCTGTTTCAGATACCGAATATGGCATCCCCAAGTACCTTTCGAGTCGAACCAGACCCCTAGATATTTTTCTGTGAAGACCTGAGCGATAGTTTGACCCATTAATAGAAGCTGTAGTTGTGCTGGTTCACGCTTCCTTGAAAATACAACTAGCTCAGTTTTCTCCTTGGAGAATTCGATACCCAGCTTAGTAACCCAAGCAGACAAATTGTCCAAGGTATTCTGTAATGGTCCTTGTAGATCGACAGCTTTGGGTCCCGTAACAGACACCACGCCATCGTCTGCAAGTTGCCTTAACGTGCAGGAATTGTCAAGACATTCATCAATGTCGTTGACGTAGAAATTGTATAACAGGGGGCTTAGACATGAGCCCTGGCGAAGGCCCATGTAGCTAAATCGTGATGTCGATAAGTCACCATTCGAAAAATGCATGTGCTTTTCCGACAACAAGTTTAGCAAAAAGTTGTTTAAAGTCGCTGAAAGACCATGCTCGTGCAGCTTCTCTGAAAGAATGTTGATCGAAACTGAATAAAAAGCCCCCTTTATATCTAGGAACACTGATGCCATCTGCTCTTTGCTAGCATAGGCCATTTGAATTTCAGTTGAGAGCAACGCAAGACAATCGTCCCTTTGCCTTTGCGAAAGCCGAATTGTGTATCTGACAGTAAGCCATTTGCTTCGATTCAATTGTCGAGGCGGGTAGGATCATTTTCTCGAACAACTTCCGGATACAGGATAGCATTGCGATCGGACGGTACGAATTGTGGTCGGAGGCTGGTTTTCCTGGTTTTTGGATGGCGATGACCTTCACTTGTCTCCAATCGAGTGGGACAATGTTAGCCTCGAGAAACTTATTAAATAAGTTCAACAAGCGTCTCTTAGCAGAGTCAGGCAGATTCTTCAACAAGTTGAATTTGATTCTGTCTGGCCTCGGAGCTTTATTGTTACACGACAAGAGAGCAAGTGAGAACTCCACCATCGAAAAAGGTGTTTCGTTCGCGCTATCGTGAGGAGACGCGGCGCGGTAAATCTTCTGTGCCGGGGCGGAATCCGGACAAACCTTCTTGGCGAAATCGAATATCCAACGGTTTGAATATTCTGCACTCTCGTTATTACAGTTTCGGTTTCGCAAACGCTAAGCCGTGCCCCAAAGAGTGCTCATCGATGTTTCTCTCGTTAGTCCGTCAACGAACCGGCGCCAGTAACTACGTTTCTTGGCTTTCATCAAACTCTTCATTCGCGTTTCTAACGTCGCATATTGTCAACAGCTAGCGGGTAACCCGTCGTCCCGGAACGTCTTATACGCGGCGGGCTTCTCCGCGTACACGTCTGATCAGTCTTTGTCCCACCACGGATTAGGAGAGCGTTTTTGTATGTTCGCGCCGGGTACTGGCTTAGTCTGAGCTTGATTCGTGCTGTCGAGAATCAAGCCAGCCAAAAAGCTGTACTCTTCCTCCGGAGGAAGTTCTTGGGTAGATTCGATGTTGTCGGATATCGCGGCAGCATAGCTCTTCCAATCGATATTTCGTGTGAGGTCATACGAAATATTGATTGAATTCAATGGCCTTGAGCCGTTATTGATTGAGACTACAATCGGTAGATGGTCGCTGCCTTGGGGATCAGGAATTACCTTCCACGTGCAATTTAACCGCAGCGATGTTGAGCAAAGGGACAAGCCTAAGGCGCTCGGGCGCGCTGGAGAAACAGGAATCCGTGTCATTTCACCCGTGTTTAAAATTGTCAAATTGAAGTTATCGCAAAGATCCTGAATTAAGGAAGACCGGTTATCATCATAGAGGCAACCTCATGCTGTACCGTGAGAGTTAAAGTCTCCTAAAACTAGTCGCGGTGCTGGCAGGGATTCTAAGGTGCCCAACCGCGGTGTTGGGGGGAATATATATGGAAGCTATGCAAAGGCTTTTGCCTTTGGTTGTTACTTGACAAGCGACAACTTCAATACCTGTTATCGAGGGAAGGTTAATTCTGTAGAAGGAATAGCACTTTTTGATCCCTAAAAGCACTCCTCCATAGGGGGTGTCTCGATCCAGGCGAATAATATTAAAGTCGTGGAAGTTGAGATCTACGTCGGAAGTTAACCAAGTTTCACATAATGCAAATGCATCGCAACTCAAATTATTTATTAAAATTTTGAAGGAATCGATTTTCGGGATGATACTTCTGCAATTCCACTGTAGAACAGTGATCAAATCCGTGACCTCGTTCGATGAGTTAGCCATCGAAGGATACAATCGCTGAAAGGAGGGGCCATTTAGCAGTCAACTGCTTCAAAAATGTTCTCACTGTAGGGAGAAAAGCTAACATAAGACTTTTAATAGGATCAGTAATATTGAAAGTTTTTATTATCCAGTCCACTATGTCAGAGAGTTTTATAATTCCAGTGCTGTGATTACTCTCGAACTGAAACAAAGGAACACTTTGTTTCAGTTCGGATTTTTGATGTTCCTGGAAGTGCTGGGAACTCCTTCTCTGAGCTTAACCCTCCGGGACCAGGAGCTAATTGCTTCGGTTTGGTTGCAACACTTCCAATAGATGTCATTTTCGGAGCCCCGTCAAGGGACACCTTCTAGCCTTTACAAGGAACTTTACGAGAGGAAATGTTCCTCCTCTTCCTATAACTTCTAGGCACCCTAGTAGATGTTCCCTCTTGTGGGTTACCAGCCTCGCCCTCGTCAGGAGGCAAGTGAGTATAGATGTTTGCTGAGGATGGTGGCGTAGCATTCTTTAACATTTCTGCGAAAGAATGTTTGGATCGTCCCGCAAGGGAACGTTTCAGTTTATCCCCGCGTAATTTGTACGCGGGACATGCCGAGATATCATGCAGACTCTCCGCACAGTAAGGACACTTTTCGGCTTGCTTACTGCACGAATCATCTAGATGATTCTCCCCGCATTTTCCACAGCGGGCCTTATTGCTACAACGGGTGTCTGTGTGACCCATTTGTTTACACTTTGTGCAATTCATGACCCGCGGCACAAACAGACGCACAGGCAGACGAACCTTGTGCAAGAGGACGAAATTTGGCAAAGCGGTACCAGCGAAGGTCACCCGATAAGAGTTTGATTGGGGGTACGTTTTTGAACCATCCCCCGTAACTACTACTGAATGCAAACGTTTGCACTTAAGTATTTTCACTGGCTGAAGTAAGCGGTCTCTGAAACGGCCAACCCCGTACTGCAGCAGATCCTCGCACGTCAAACTCTCATCGATTATGACGCCTTCGGATTGTACTTCTACAGCTGGAAAATACACGTTATAATCCCGCGTAAAGTGCTCACAGCAAGCAATATCGTTTGCCTGCTTTGAGTTGGCCAGCAACACCCTTACCTTGTCCGAGCGGACCTTTGAAATTTCGGTCACAGCCGAGAACCGTTCCGTCAGGTCTCTAGAAATCTGAAGAAGATTCAGTGATTTAGTCTTGGGCCGAAAGAAGACCACAAATGGACCAGTTGAGAATTCTGGATAGCATTTGGGCCGGGGGGAGCCTTAGAAGTTGAACCCGATTCAACTTCCATTTGACCATCCGGAGAGGGAACCATAGAAAACGTCAACGCACGGGGTCAGCGCCCGCGCAGACGGAAGAAAGCAATAAATGTGTTACAAAAGACAAAAACCAATTAGCTTTAAACTGGTGTCCAACGATGAACCGATCCAGCTTATACAGCTGGCTATTGTTTAATTCTCACACGCGAACAAAAGACTGAGGACCGAACCGAACTGGCAAAATAACCTTGAATGCGGATTAACACTATTCTTTATCGCCACACACAGCACTAAGGACTAGAAAAAATAACCTCTGTCTCGATGGAGAGCTCGAAAACGAATGAAAATAATATATTTGTTTTGATAATATATATGTATTTCTTTTTCTTTTGTTTTATTGAGATTCAAGAGTAGGGGAATTGTGGGTAAAATGAACAGGGGGTAAAATGAACAGGTAGCCAAATCCTCAATGTTAGTTAAATTTAGAACAAACTTCACAGTAACGTGACCTGCCAAGTATTCATTGATATTGAAATCATTTCTTTTGATAAAAAGCTGTCGAATGTTAAATAAATATGATGAAAACCAAAATCGGCAGTCATGCTTGTCGCTGATGTTTAATTCGGCATGTAGAATATATGGTCTTTTGTGGTGAAATTTTGATTTTATTATAAAAATGGTGTTATATGATAGTATTAGAACCTCTTGCAGATATTTCACAGCAATAAGTAGGGATCAGGACAAATTAGGTCAATCGGAACGGCTGTTTGAAAACAAAATGTCTTAGAGGGTAAAATGGACAGGTTGTAGTGGGGTTAATATGAACCAACTTTTTGCTCCAAGTACCAAGCCTCAAAATTAATCGCTATGTTCAAGTTGCTATATCTTCACTGTTATCCAACAGATCCTTTAATCCTTAACACCTATGGATAACCCCAAGTTTGTAGATGCTTTTCGATGTCACAGAATTGTAAATTGGTTAGTATTACATGAAAATTTATTTTTTCCGTGACAAGTTTTAATGCCCTGTGTGTATGCAATGCTCATGAGCCGCTGGGACATCAGCATTGCTCGGAAAATGCTTTTCAGCGCTAAGCATTGCATACATACAGAACATTTTGCAGGTGACTAGAAGGTGTTCATTTTACCACCAGCATATGTTCATTTTACCCACACGCTGTAAACATGTCTCTTTTTTGAACATGTTTTGAAATCAAGAATAATGTTTGAAAATTTGTGTTTATGTCGAAGTATTTTCATCAAATATGTACAAAACATGTCTAACAAGAAACATAAAAGGTGGTTGTAGTATCTCAATCACTTATTAGTTAGAAAATAATGACTTTCCTTAACGTGTTCATTTTACCACCAGTTCCCCTAGGTATAACGAAAATCACGGTGAAAGCAACAACTTATTTTTTTGTGTCCATGCGTTATTACGCCATGAAAATTTGAGTTTTTCAGGAAGTATATTTAATAATGGCCGTATCGTATTTCATTTATGAATCAATCAATAGTCTCAACCGGGACGATTGAAAATGAATAACTTGATAATATTTTATCACATTATTGAATGTTAAAGTTCATTGAAATTAGAAAATAATGATTAGATCAATTTTCGAGAACTGATTTTTCCCGTAGAATTTTTGAAAAAAAATATTTGGCCTTCTCTAATCAATTTGCTTACTAAACTTCCATTGACTTATAACGATTTATAAGAAAGATACGATTAATCTTGTATTGTAAATGATATGCGTAATTTGAACTACCATAAAACCATTCTCGCTGATTACGTCTAAAGGATTTACTGAATGGATTTGTTTGAATATTCCAACGTTGGAATACACAAATCTGTCACGTAATTTTACATTGTTCCGGCTCTTATTTTCAACTACTAATGTGCCGAATCCCGGATATGCACAAAATATCCACATGGCTTCCTGCAGATCACCTGACAACGGATCTGAAATTCAAATCGATCACTTTCAAATCAACAGAAAATGCCTCAGTACCTATATTGGGCAGGAAGATTGTGCTACCAGGAGTACGTCCAGCAACTGGCGGTAGCACTACTGACAGAAAAATATATACTTACTTAGTTAATTTTAGGCTCTCCGAGGAATTATCTATTATTTTTTACAATTTCCAATATGGATTTTTTATAATTCTACAAATGATAAAAAATTTCTCCAAGGTTGTCTACATACTGAATTTTGATACAGTCGGGTCTCCTACTACGCTGATTCCTTCTACGTGGATTCGTATTGTGCGGTACCCACGTAATAGAAATCAGTTAGCTTATGGGATTTTGACTAATTGGGGCTCGAATATTTCGTCTGAGTTAACATGTAGCTCCAGACTTTATTTGGCAAAGTTGTTTTGTGCTTACTTAGACCTACAATTTAGAGCAATTGGATATCCAATTAATTGATAACTGCAGCGCCAGGGGTGCTATACAAGAGAGCAAATAAATCGAACCTCTCGCAAACGCGACTATCATTGAATAAGTTTATCGTGAGCGTATCAGATTTCAGTACAATGTGAAATATAATATGTCACAAACGTCTAATAACTTAGAGGAGATGGAGTTCTCGGAAAAATTTTAGAGAAGGTTAAGAGCTACGCGATTATGGACAAAACTAATTGAAATAGATAGGCCAGGCGGCACTAGTTAGCATGTATTATTTTGCAATTTCTGAATCTCGAGAACACTCTTTAGAGTGTGATGTCTTCGGCAATATTCATCAGCGAGTCGAGTGCTACCTGACAGCGAATAGATAATTACAGAATCCGCCCATCAGGCGGCGCTAGGGAGACCAAAACTTCCAATTAATGTTAGGTAAAGATTATTAATTAAGGAAAATGACGTTATCTGTAAAGTTTCTGAGTACGACAAGGACTATTTAATGATGTAATGATTAAAATGGATATCACCCTTAAGGCGGCGCTAGTGAGCACAAACTTTTTTATTCCAATATCTCAAAATTGTGTTCACGTAAAAGGGTGGTGTGGTTAGAAAAATTTGGGAGGACTATCAAATTGATTTTTATTGCAGGATGATTCCTTTTCCCTATCCTGCATTCATTAAGTAATTTCCATGATCAGTAGTGGAAATTGGTTGGTAGGGAAAATTGAGAGGACAATAAAATTGATCTTTATTGAAAGAATTGTTTTTTTCTTAGGAAACCTTGTAGAATGATTCTTTTTCCCTATCCTGTATCCATCAGGAGAAGAAAATTTTGTTGCCATGTGCTTTCAAGTAATTTCCATGATCAGTAGTGGAAATTGGTGGGTTGGAAAAATTAAGAAGACAATAAAATTGATTTTTATTGAAACAGTTGTTTTTGCTTAGGAAACCTTGCAGAATGATTCTTTTTCCCTATCCTGTATCCATCAGAAGAAGAAAATTTTATTGCCATGTGTTTTCAAGAAATTTCCATGATCAGCAGTGGAAATTGGCGGGTTGGAAAAAAATGGGAGGACGATCAAATTGATTTTCATTGAAACAGCTATTTTTGCTTAGGAAACCTTGCAGAATGATTCTATTTCTCTATCCTGTATCCATCAGAAGAAGAAAATTTTATTGCCATGTGTTTTCAAGAAAAAAATCCATGATCAGTAGTGGAAATTTATTGGTTGGAAAGAAATTGGGAGGACGATCAAATTGATTTTTATTGAAATAATTGTTTTTGCTTATCCTGTATCCACCAGAAGAAGATATTTTTATTGTCATTTGTTTTCAAGAAATTTTTATGATCAGTCATTGAAATTGGTGGGTTGGAAATTGGGAGGACGATTAAGTTGATTTTTATTGGAACAATTGTTTTTGCTTAGGAAACTTTGCAGAATGATTCTTTTTCCCTATCCTGTATCCATCAGAATAAGAAAATTTTATTGCCATGTGTTTTGAAGAAATTTTGATTATCAGTAGTGGAAATTTATGGGTTGGAAAAAAAATTGGGAGGACGATCGAATTGATTTTTATTGAAAGAATTGTTTTTGCTTAGGTAACCTTGCAGGATGATTTTGTTTGCCAATCCTGTAACCATCAAAAGAAGAAAATTTTATTGTCATGTGTTTTCAAGAAATTTTCATAATCAGTCGTGGAAATTGGTGGGTTGGAAAAAAATTGGGAAGACGATTAAGTTGATTTATATTGAAACAATTGTTTTTGCTTAGGAAACCTTACAGAATGATTCTTTTTCCCTATCCTGTATCCATCAGAAGAAGAAAATTTTATTGCCATGTGTTTTCAAGAAATTTTCATGATCAGACGTGGAAATTAGTGGGTTGGAAAAAAATTGGGAGGACGATCAAATTGATTTTCATTGAAAGAATTGTTTTTGCTTAGGAAACCTTGCAGGATGATTTTATTTCCCTATCCTGTATCCACCAGAAGAAGAAAAGTTTATTGTATTGTGTTTTCAAGAAATTTTCATGATCAGTCGTGGAAATTGGTGGATTGGCAAAATTGAGAAGACAATAAAATTGATTTTTATTGAGACAATTGTTTTTGCTTAGGAAACCTTGCAGAATGATTCTTTTTCCCTATCCTGTATCCATAAGAAGAAGAAAATTTTATTGCCATGTGTTTTCAAGAAATTTCCTTGATCAGTAGTGGAAATTGGTGGATTGGAAAAATTGGAAGGACGATCAAATTGCATTTTATTGAAAGAATTTTTTTTCTTAGGAAACCTTGCAGGATGATTTTGTTTGCCTATCCTGTATCCATCAGAAGAAGAAAATTTTATTGCCATGTGTTTTCAAGAAATTTCCATGATCAGCAGTGGCAATTGGTGGGTTCGAAAAATTGAGAAGACAAAATTGATTTTTATTGAAACGATTGATTTTGCTCGGAGGATGATTATGTTACCTATACTGTAAGGTGAGAAATATATCACCATGTGCTTTCAATAAATTTTCATGACAAAGACAAAGACAAAGACAAAGACAAAGACAAAGACAAAGACAAAGACAAAGACAAAGACAAAGACAAAGACAAAGACAAAGACAAAGACAAAGACAAAGACAAAGACAAAGACAAAGACAAAGACAAAGACAAAGACAAAGACAAAGACAAAGACAAAGACAAAGACAAAGACAAAGACAAAGACAAAGACAAAGACAAAGACAAAGACAAAGACAAAGACAAAGACAAAGACAAAGACAAAGACAAAGACAAAGACAAAGACAAAGACAAAGACAAAGACAAAGACAAAGACAAAGACAAAGACAAAGACAAAGACAAAGACAAAGACAAAGACAAAGACAAAGACAAAGACAAAGACAAAGACAAAGACAAAGACAAAGACAAAGACAAAGACAAAGACAAAGACAAAGACAAAGACAAAGACAAAGACAAAGACAAAGACAAAGACAAAGACAAAGACAAAGACAAAGACAAAGACAAAGACAAAGACAAAGACAAAGACAAAGACAAAGACAAAGACAAAGACAAAGACAAAGACAAAGACAAAGACAAAGACAAAGACAAAGACAAAGACAAAGACAAAGACAAAGACAAAGACAAAGACAAAGACAAAGACAAAGACAAAGACAAAGACAAAGACAAAGACAAAGACAAAGACAAAGACAAAGACAAAGACAAAGACAAAGACAAAGACAAAGACAAAGACAAAGACAAAGACAAAGACAAAGACAAAGACAAAGACAAAGACAAAGACAAAGACAAAGACAAAGACAAAGACAAAGACAAAGACAAAGACAAAGACAAAGACAAAGACAAAGACAAAGACAAAGACAAAGACAAAGACAAAGACAAAGACAAAGACAAAGACAAAGACAAAGACAAAGACAAAGACAAAGACAAAGACAAAGACAAAGACAAAGACAAAGACAAAGACAAAGACAAAGACAAAGACAAAGACAAAGACAAAGACAAAGACAAAGACAAAGACAAAGACAAAGACAAAGACAAAGACAAAGACAAAGACAAAGACAAAGACAAAGACAAAGACAAAGACAAAGACAAAGACAAAGACAAAGACAAAGACAAAGACAAAGACAAAGACAAAGACAAAGACAAAGACAAAGACAAAGACAAAGACAAAGACAAAGACAAAGACAAAGACAAAGACAAAGACAAAGACAAAGACAAAGACAAAGACAAAGACAAAGACAAAGACAAAGACAAAGACAAAGACAAAGACAAAGACAAAGACAAAGACAAAGACAAAGACAAAGACAAAGACAAAGACAAAGACAAAGACAAAGACAAAGACAAAGACAAAGACAAAGACAAAGACAAAGACAAAGACAAAGACAAAGACAAAGACAAAGACAAAGACAAAGACAAAGACAAAGACAAAGACAAAGACAAAGACAAAGACAAAGACAAAGACAAAGACAAAGACAAAGACAAAGACAAAGACAAAGACAAAGACAAAGACAAAGACAAAGACAAAGACAAAGACAAAGACAAAGACAAAGACAAAGACAAAGACAAAGACAAAGACAAAGACAAAGACAAAGACAAAGACAAAGACAAAGACAAAGACAAAGACAAAGACAAAGACAAAGACAAAGACAAAGACAAAGACAAAGACAAAGACAAAGACAAAGACAAAGACAAAGACAAAGACAAAGACAAAGACAAAGACAAAGACAAAGACAAAGACAAAGACAAAGACAAAGACAAAGACAAAGACAAAGACAAAGACAAAGACAAAGACAAAGACAAAGACAAAGACAAAGACAAAGACAAAGACAAAGACAAAGACAAAGACAAAGACAAAGACAAAGACAAAGACAAAGACAAAGACAAAGACAAAGACAAAGACAAAGACAAAGACAAAGACAAAGACAAAGACAAAGACAAAGACAAAGACAAAGACAAAGACAAAGACAAAGACAAAGACAAAGACAAAGACAAAGACAAAGACAAAGACAAAGACAAAGACAAAGACAAAGACAAAGACAAAGACAAAGACAAAGACAAAGACAAAGACAAAGACAAAGACAAAGACAAAGACAAAGACAAAGACAAAGACAAAGACAAAGACAAAGACAAAGACAAAGACAAAGACAAAGACAAAGACAAAGACAAAGACAAAGACAAAGACAAAGACAAAGACAAAGACAAAGACAAAGACAAAGACAAAGACAAAGACAAAGACAAAGACAAAGACAAAGACAAAGACAAAGACAAAGACAAAGACAAAGACAAAGACAAAGACAAAGACAAAGACAAAGACAAAGACAAAGACAAAGACAAAGACAAAGACAAAGACAAAGACAAAGACAAAGACAAAGACAAAGACAAAGACAAAGACAAAGACAAAGACAAAGACAAAGACAAAGACAAAGACAAAGACAAAGACAAAGACAAAGACAAAGACAAAGACAAAGACAAAGACAAAGACAAAGACAAAGACAAAGACAAAGACAAAGACAAAGACAAAGACAAAGACAAAGACAAAGACAAAGACAAAGACAAAGACAAAGACAAAGACAAAGACAAAGACAAAGACAAAGACAAAGACAAAGACAAAGACAAAGACAAAGACAAAGACAAAGACAAAGACAAAGACAAAGACAAAGACAAAGACAAAGACAAAGACAAAGACAAAGACAAAGACAAAGACAAAGACAAAGACAAAGACAAAGACAAAGACAAAGACAAAGACAAAGACAAAGACAAAGACAAAGACAAAGACAAAGACAAAGACAAAGACAAAGACAAAGACAAAGACAAAGACAAAGACAAAGACAAAGACAAAGACAAAGACAAAGACAAAGACAAAGACAAAGACAAAGACAAAGACAAAGACAAAGACAAAGACAAAGACAAAGACAAAGACAAAGACAAAGACAAAGACAAAGACAAAGACAAAGACAAAGACAAAGACAAAGACAAAGACAAAGACAAAGACAAAGACAAAGACAAAGACAAAGACAAAGACAAAGACAAAGACAAAGACAAAGACAAAGACAAAGACAAAGACAAAGACAAAGACAAAGACAAAGACAAAGACAAAGACAAAGACAAAGACAAAGACAAAGACAAAGACAAAGACAAAGACAAAGACAAAGACAAAGACAAAGACAAAGACAAAGACAAAGACAAAGACAAAGACAAAGACAAAGACAAAGACAAAGACAAAGACAAAGACAAAGACAAAGACAAAGACAAAGACAAAGACAAAGACAAAGACAAAGACAAAGACAAAGACAAAGACAAAGACAAAGACAAAGACAAAGACAAAGACAAAGACAAAGACAAAGACAAAGACAAAGACAAAGACAAAGACAAAGACAAAGACAAAGACAAAGACAAAGACAAAGACAAAGACAAAGACAAAGACAAAGACAAAGACAAAGACAAAGACAAAGACAAAGACAAAGACAAAGACAAAGACAAAGACAAAGACAAAGACAAAGACAAAGACAAAGACAAAGACAAAGACAAAGACAAAGACAAAGACAAAGACAAAGACAAAGACAAAGACAAAGACAAAGACAAAGACAAAGACAAAGACAAAGACAAAGACAAAGACAAAGACAAAGACAAAGACAAAGACAAAGACAAAGACAAAGACAAAGACAAAGACAAAGACAAAGACAAAGACAAAGACAAAGACAAAGACAAAGACAAAGACAAAGACAAAGACAAAGACAAAGACAAAGACAAAGACAAAGACAAAGACAAAGACAAAGACAAAGACAAAGACAAAGACAAAGACAAAGACAAAGACAAAGACAAAGACAAAGACAAAGACAAAGACAAAGACAAAGACAAAGACAAAGACAAAGACAAAGACAAAGACAAAGACAAAGACAAAGACAAAGACAAAGACAAAGACAAAGACAAAGACAAAGACAAAGACAAAGACAAAGACAAAGACAAAGACAAAGACAAAGACAAAGACAAAGACAAAGACAAAGACAAAGACAAAGACAAAGACAAAGACAAAGACAAAGACAAAGACAAAGACAAAGACAAAGACAAAGACAAAGACAAAGACAAAGACAAAGACAAAGACAAAGACAAAGACAAAGACAAAGACAAAGACAAAGACAAAGACAAAGACAAAGACAAAGACAAAGACAAAGACAAAGACAAAGACAAAGACAAAGACAAAGACAAAGACAAAGACAAAGACAAAGACAAAGACAAAGACAAAGACAAAGACAAAGACAAAGACAAAGACAAAGACAAAGACAAAGACAAAGACAAAGACAAAGACAAAGACAAAGACAAAGACAAAGACAAAGACAAAGACAAAGACAAAGACAAAGACAAAGACAAAGACAAAGACAAAGACAAAGACAAAGACAAAGACAAAGACAAAGACAAAGACAAAGACAAAGACAAAGACAAAGACAAAGACAAAGACAAAGACAAAGACAAAGACAAAGACAAAGACAAAGACAAAGACAAAGACAAAGACAAAGACAAAGACAAAGACAAAGACAAAGACAAAGACAAAGACAAAGACAAAGACAAAGACAAAGACAAAGACAAAGACAAAGACAAAGACAAAGACAAAGACAAAGACAAAGACAAAGACAAAGACAAAGACAAAGACAAAGACAAAGACAAAGACAAAGACAAAGACAAAGACAAAGACAAAGACAAAGACAAAGACAAAGACAAAGACAAAGACAAAGACAAAGACAAAGACAAAGACAAAGACAAAGACAAAGACAAAGACAAAGACAAAGACAAAGACAAAGACAAAGACAAAGACAAAGACAAAGACAAAGAC
Source organism: Topomyia yanbarensis (assembly GCF_030247195.1). Lineage (NCBI taxonomy): Eukaryota > Metazoa > Arthropoda > Insecta > Diptera > Culicidae > Topomyia > Topomyia yanbarensis. The sequence goes on along the minus strand of NC_080670.1, from coordinate 123,174,702 downwards.
AAAGACAAAGACAAAGACAAAGACAAAGACAAAGACAAAGACAAAGACAAAGACAAAGACAAAGACAAAGACAAAGACAAAGACAAAGACAAAGACAAAGACAAAGACAAAGACAAAGACAAAGACAAAGACAAAGACAAAGACAAAGACAAAGACAAAGACAAAGACAAAGACAAAGACAAAGACAAAGACAAAGACAAAGACAAAGACAAAGACAAAGACAAAGACAAAGACAAAGACAAAGACAAAGACAAAGACAAAGACAAAGACAAAGACAAAGACAAAGACAAAGACAAAGACAAAGACAAAGACAAAGACAAAGACAAAGACAAAGACAAAGACAAAGACAAAGACAAAGACAAAGACAAAGACAAAGACAAAGACAAAGACAAAGACAAAGACAAAGACAAAGACAAAGACAAAGACAAAGACAAAGACAAAGACAAAGACAAAGACAAAGACAAAGACAAAGACAAAGACAAAGACAAAGACAAAGACAAAGACAAAGACAAAGACAAAGACAAAGACAAAGACAAAGACAAAGACAAAGACAAAGACAAAGACAAAGACAAAGACAAAGACAAAGACAAAGACAAAGACAAAGACAAAGACAAAGACAAAGACAAAGACAAAGACAAAGACAAAGACAAAGACAAAGACAAAGACAAAGACAAAGACAAAGACAAAGACAAAGACAAAGACAAAGACAAAGACAAAGACAAAGACAAAGACAAAGACAAAGACAAAGACAAAGACAAAGACAAAGACAAAGACAAAGACAAAGACAAAGACAAAGACAAAGACAAAGACAAAGACAAAGACAAAGACAAAGACAAAGACAAAGACAAAGACAAAGACAAAGACAAAGACAAAGACAAAGACAAAGACAAAGACAAAGACAAAGACAAAGACAAAGACAAAGACAAAGACAAAGACAAAGACAAAGACAAAGACAAAGACAAAGACAAAGACAAAGACAAAGACAAAGACAAAGACAAAGACAAAGACAAAGACAAAGACAAAGACAAAGACAAAGACAAAGACAAAGACAAAGACAAAGACAAAGACAAAGACAAAGACAAAGACAAAGACAAAGACAAAGACAAAGACAAAGACAAAGACAAAGACAAAGACAAAGACAAAGACAAAGACAAAGACAAAGACAAAGACAAAGACAAAGACAAAGACAAAGACAAAGACAAAGACAAAGACAAAGACAAAGACAAAGACAAAGACAAAGACAAAGACAAAGACAAAGACAAAGACAAAGACAAAGACAAAGACAAAGACAAAGACAAAGACAAAGACAAAGACAAAGACAAAGACAAAGACAAAGACAAAGACAAAGACAAAGACAAAGACAAAGACAAAGACAAAGACAAAGACAAAGACAAAGACAAAGACAAAGACAAAGACAAAGACAAAGACAAAGACAAAGACAAAGACAAAGACAAAGACAAAGACAAAGACAAAGACAAAGACAAAGACAAAGACAAAGACAAAGACAAAGACAAAGACAAAGACAAAGACAAAGACAAAGACAAAGACAAAGACAAAGACAAAGACAAAGACAAAGACAAAGACAAAGACAAAGACAAAGACAAAGACAAAGACAAAGACAAAGACAAAGACAAAGACAAAGACAAAGACAAAGACAAAGACAAAGACAAAGACAAAGACAAAGACAAAGACAAAGACAAAGACAAAGACAAAGACAAAGACAAAGACAAAGACAAAGACAAAGACAAAGACAAAGACAAAGACAAAGACAAAGACAAAGACAAAGACAAAGACAAAGACAAAGACAAAGACAAAGACAAAGACAAAGACAAAGACAAAGACAAAGACAAAGACAAAGACAAAGACAAAGACAAAGACAAAGACAAAGACAAAGACAAAGACAAAGACAAAGACAAAGACAAAGACAAAGACAAAGACAAAGACAAAGACAAAGACAAAGACAAAGACAAAGACAAAGACAAAGACAAAGACAAAGACAAAGACAAAGACAAAGACAAAGACAAAGACAAAGACAAAGACAAAGACAAAGACAAAGACAAAGACAAAGACAAAGACAAAGACAAAGACAAAGACAAAGACAAAGACAAAGACAAAGACAAAGACAAAGACAAAGACAAAGACAAAGACAAAGACAAAGACAAAGACAAAGACAAAGACAAAGACAAAGACAAAGACAAAGACAAAGACAAAGACAAAGACAAAGACAAAGACAAAGACAAAGACAAAGACAAAGACAAAGACAAAGACAAAGACAAAGACAAAGACAAAGACAAAGACAAAGACAAAGACAAAGACAAAGACAAAGACAAAGACAAAGACAAAGACAAAGACAAAGACAAAGACAAAGACAAAGACAAAGACAAAGACAAAGACAAAGACAAAGACAAAGACAAAGACAAAGACAAAGACAAAGACAAAGACAAAGACAAAGACAAAGACAAAGACAAAGACAAAGACAAAGACAAAGACAAAGACAAAGACAAAGACAAAGACAAAGACAAAGACAAAGACAAAGACAAAGACAAAGACAAAGACAAAGACAAAGACAAAGACAAAGACAAAGACAAAGACAAAGACAAAGACAAAGACAAAGACAAAGACAAAGACAAAGACAAAGACAAAGACAAAGACAAAGACAAAGACAAAGACAAAGACAAAGACAAAGACAAAGACAAAGACAAAGACAAAGACAAAGACAAAGACAAAGACAAAGACAAAGACAAAGACAAAGACAAAGACAAAGACAAAGACAAAGACAAAGACAAAGACAAAGACAAAGACAAAGACAAAGACAAAGACAAAGACAAAGACAAAGACAAAGACAAAGACAAAGACAAAGACAAAGACAAAGACAAAGACAAAGACAAAGACAAAGACAAAGACAAAGACAAAGACAAAGACAAAGACAAAGACAAAGACAAAGACAAAGACAAAGACAAAGACAAAGACAAAGACAAAGACAAAGACAAAGACAAAGACAAAGACAAAGACAAAGACAAAGACAAAGACAAAGACAAAGACAAAGACAAAGACAAAGACAAAGACAAAGACAAAGACAAAGACAAAGACAAAGACAAAGACAAAGACAAAGACAAAGACAAAGACAAAGACAAAGACAAAGACAAAGACAAAGACAAAGACAAAGACAAAGACAAAGACAAAGACAAAGACAAAGACAAAGACAAAGACAAAGACAAAGACAAAGACAAAGACAAAGACAAAGACAAAGACAAAGACAAAGACAAAGACACAGACACGGACACAGACAGACAAAGGCAAAGGCAAAGGCAAAGGCAAAGGCAAAGGCAAAAGCAAAGACAAAGACAAAGACAAAGACGAAGACGAACCTATAGAGGACTTGCATATAATGAACCGGAACCACTTGGAAGCGCTATCAACTCGTAACATTCACCATTTCTCTATCGGTTTATCGGTAGTCAGCATGCTGGGAGTTACTCTCATCATTTTGTACATGTTCAGATCGAAAAATATCAACATCAATTTTCACAGACATCAACAATCAGCAGAACCATCCAAGAAATCAAAGGATGATTCATTGAAAATAGAACAAGAGTTATCGCAATTACCATCACTAGCACCAGCACATTTATCGACCCGAGACGTCTCGACTTCGCGAAGAGGAGTAGTTACAACCAATCTTTTAGCCATAACAAAATACCCACCGAGCATAATAAATCCCTTACTAAACCATCATCGCCACCGACGTTGCAGTGCACATAATTGCTGCCAAAGCATATCGCTATCGTATAATAAACATAGCCACCGTCTTGCCCGCCACACGAATCATCATATAGGATTAATTGAAGAGTCAGCAAATATGTCGATCGAGTAGGGAATCTAAATCAGAAGAATAAAATATAAGTTAGTCTAGTTAGTCGGCGCAGTCATAGTTTTTTAAAAACCCGAAATCCATAAAGGATTATTTAACTTATATATATATATATATAAGCACGAGGCCGCCTCCAGCACTAAAAATGATGACTTGATCAAACCCACCGAGGCAACAAATGTAAGTTCTGGAATCGCTGAGCTAGCGTCGCGTATGTGGAACACACGCGAACGCCCGTACATCGGACCATCGTGTGAGCCACCGTCACCAAGTGCAAGAACAGCAGTTTTAGGGACTAAGCCAGGGCCTTCAAATTATCGAGTAATAAAATATATTTCATTCGGGCTGTAACGTCGGTGAAGTGAAGGCATACTTTTGATTTTGATCTTTTTTTTAAAAAAGTGAAATCCTTCAGTATACACTCAGGTTTTTTTTACGCGGGGGATACGAGCCGCGTAAATGAAAACCGCGTAAATTTCAAAATCCGCGTAAATGAAAACCGCGTAAATTTCAAAATCCGCGTAAATGAAAACCGCGTAAATTTCAAAATCCGCGTAAATGAAAACCGCGTAAATTTCAAAATCCGCGTAAATGAAAACCGCGTAAATTTCAAAATCCGCGTAAATGAAGACCACTTAAATTTAAGGATCCGCGATAAAGGGAACCCCATTGATGGATACCGCGTAAATTCCAAAATCCGCGTAAATGAAAACCGCGTAAATTTCAAAAACCGCGTAAATGAAAACCGCGTAAATTTCAAAATCCGCGTAAATGAAAACCGCGTAAATTTCAAAATCCGCGTAAATGAAAACCGCGTAAATTTCAAAATCCGCGTAAAAAAAAACCGCGTAAAAAATAACGCGCAAAAAAAACCGCGTAAAAAAAATTGAGTGTATTTCTTTAGTGGCGCAGTTGGGCGCGGATTTTTTCAGTGATAACTCCGGGATAGATCCTTCCGCGAGCGTACATCGTGTGAATTGTGTTTTATTCTGAAGAAACTCCGCTGAATCTACACACCTTGCGAACGGATATCACAAAAAATACAATAAGTAGTTTTAATCTTTCATAATCTAACGCTAAAGAGAACGGCTAAGTGAAACAAAAAAGCCCTATCTTTAGATAAACACATAATACAACTACTAATTTAGAGACCCCGCAAAAAAAACCGCGTAAAAAAAATTGAGTGTATTTCTTTAGTGGCGCAGTTGGGCGCGGATTTTTTCAGTGATAACTCCGGGATAGATCCTTCCGCGAGCGTACATCGTGTGAATTGTGTTTTATTCTGAAGAAACTCCGCTGAATCTACACACCTTGCGAACGGATATCACAAAAAATACAATAAGTAGTTTTAATCTTTCATAATCTAACGCTAAAGAGAACGGCTAAGTGAAACAAAAAAGCCCTATCTTTAGATAAACACATAATACAACTACTAATTTAGAGACCCGAGCCCCGGTAAGCGGAGGTCTGAATATCACAAATCTAAAATAAGTGAAAATAACCCTAAACAAAGAAAACACTAAATAATTTGCAATAAAGTGTATAAGTTAATTTTTATAAGTGAATCTAACAATGGAAGCTCATCTCCAGGCACGCATAGCTGAATTACAGCAGCTGCTCGCCGAAAAAGAGGAGCACATCGAGCAAATGCAACTCGAATCAATTGGTGCAGCAGAAGCAGTGCAGGATGCACAAGCTGCTGCTAATGCCGCGCGTTTGCAATTGCAAACAACTAATACCGCATACCAAACTCCACGGGTGGAAGATATTTTAGAATCGCTCCAAACACCCCAAATAATTAAAGAGCTGCCGTCTTTCGATGGCAACCCAATAAAACTGCATAGCTTTATTAAAAGTATTGATAACCTCATGCCACTAATAGAAAGTGCAAGAGGTACAACTGTATTTAATGTCTGGTTACAGGCAATTAGAGCAAAGGTGACTGGCGAAGCTGATAATGCACTGGAGCTCTACGGGACCATTCTAGAATGGGAAGAAATAAAGAACAATCTAATCACACATTATAGTGACAGACGTGACGAAGTCTGCCTCACTAGAGATCTGTTCAAACTAGAACAGACCACAAGCATCGAAGATTTCTATGGAAAAGTGTCCCATGGAATATCTCTGCTTGTTAATCTATTAAATTTAAACCATGACAGCGAACAAATTAAACATGCTAAGAAAAAATTGTATGCTGAAATGGGCTTAAAGGTTTTCCTGGGAGGATTAAAAGATCCTCTTGGCCCGATAATTAGAGCGCAAACTCCAACTACTATCAGAGAAGCCTTGAGACACTCCAACTACTATCAGAGAAGCCAAAAACGCCAGTTTTTCCACTTGCTCTTCCTCCGAGACCATCTGCTAATCTGCAGAGAATCCCAATGAGACCCCATCCAGGCTTTTTGCCATCTCGACCAGCTTTTAAACCAACACAACCATTTCAACCAATTCGTTCCAACAAATTCTTGCCCCGCAACCCTTCCAACAATTTCGTTCACCACAACCATTCCAACAAATTCGTGCTTCGCAACCCTTCCAACAATTCCGTTCATCATAACCCTTCCAACACTTCCAACCACCACAAAACCCTTATCAATTCCAATCACCTCAACCCAAACCAACACCTATGGATGTAGACCCGTCCATAAGGTCCAGAAAAATAAATTATATGAACAGACCACATTTCCATCTAGAATCCAACCCGTTCGAGTATCCATATGAAGATTATTATCTTCCCGAAAACTACGATCAATACCACGAAGACCAATTTAATTACACACCGCCAGCAGAGTGTGATAAAAAAACACACGGTAGCGAAGTTCAAGAACCAGTAGCAGAAACTAATGACTCTGCCACTGAACAGAATACGCAACAAGTTGTTGATGACTTAAATTTTCAGCTAGCGGGCGGACAATGGGGAATGATATAAACAATTTCATTCGTATATTGTAGTTAACACTAGCAAAGGTGAATTAAAATTTTTGATAGATTCAGGAAGTAACAGAAATTATCTCTCCAGCAAACACGTAAATTTCCAAAATTGTAGAACTACAACACCAACAACGGTTAGAAGTGTGAGTGGGTCACATACAATTGATAGATACGTTGAATTAAATCCTTTCCATAGAATAGGCCTAACACACAGAAGCAATTATTTCTCATTTTCGACTTTCACCCATTTTTCGATGGCCTTATAGGCTACGAATCTCTGAAAAATCAAAATATAGACATTATTACTTCAGAAAACGAAATAAGATTTCCTAATGGAACAATTAAAATGAAGCGAAAATACCCAGACGTGAAGTCGGTATGTTTGAACGCACACGAAAGCAAACTGACTTCGAGATGAGACGGTGGAATCGGCCTAATTAATAGTGGAGTACCAGAAACAAAGGGAGTATTTTTCATTATATTCCATTTTTCTGTTGGCATGTTCGCCAGAAAGCATTCGCATCAGAGCTTGGAAAACGAATCAGCTGAAAAAGAACGAACACTCTTCATTCGTTCTTCGCTTCACGAACATACACCCTATTGAACCATTCACCACTGAGCTGCGGAGTTGACGGCTTTGGTTCACCACCACTGATGCTGGTGAATCATTGCTGTTCTTTAGTGTAGGTATATGAGCATAGCGTAATAGTACCCGTTGCTCATTCTCTCTCCCATTCGGAGAGATATCAACTGCTATGCATCATTCGTTCTCCATTGCAAGCTGTACATAGGCACCCAGATTCTCTTTGCTTGTTGGGAGCGAATGTAGGTACGAAAAATGATGCCGCCCCGCTGCCCCGGAGAACAGCGCTCATAACGAGAATGTGTTTGTGGTCTTTTATTAGTTTTATTCGAGATAGGTACATGTTCTGTGCGCTTTTCATATGCAATATTTTTTAGTTTTGTCTTCAACCTATTGAATCTGTCGAATTGTGAAAATACAAATATGGTTAAGGGAACATGGGGAGACTTTACCAACAATTATTAATAACGTGTTCCATGTGGTACTTAATTTTTTTTTATATTTTATATTTGTTTCGATCCCATCAGCTAATTTTTTTCAATCAATCGTTCAAGGACACAACAGCACAGTGGGTTTTTTTGCCAAAAACACGCGATTAATTATTTACACAAACGGTCAAGTTTAGATCAATAATGTCTTCTGAAAGTTTTATCAGTATTTTAAGACCTTTCTTCTGGTTTAGTACATTGAGTAATTAATCTCCCTAAAAGTGAGATATTTTTCTCATTTTTTTAAAATGTATAGATAATGAGATCATATGTTCTGCAATGTTGTAGAGCTACTTTTTGCGAACAACTTTGCTTAAGAGTCCAAAATTGTATATTCAATACTTGTGAAGTTATAGTGCCTTGTTTGTGGATGACCCCTTAAAATCATTTTTTTAATATAACTTTTTTGGTATCGTACCTATGAATTTAGAATGTTCTACAAAGTTATTTGCGTCAATGTCATCCGCAACTCTTTAGAAGAACGTTTTGTTCTAGCTCTTCTATCTTCGAAGTTATTTAGCAATTTTTGAAAAAATAGTGCTATTTCCAATAGCAATAACTTTTGAACGGGCAAAAACGGGCAACCAGCTATAGTTATAAACCTTAGTACAACAAATGAACTACAAAATCCAATGTATTCCATTTGTCTACTGTTGTCTCCGGTGCTGTTATGGACGGTTTAGGAAGTGCTTTCCGCTGCTTAGTATGCATTTTTCATTAAGTGGAATTGTTCATCTGTTCCTCGCTGGATTCTCTTTTTACGTATGCGTGTGCAGGAAAGAAATTAAGAGAGAGAGAAAGAGAAAGAGAGAGAGAACAACCTCAACAATATGGGAAGAAAAGATAACAGCATGTTATATGCCATTGTTTTTTGTTCTGATATTTTAAAATTCTCTTGGTCAAGCTCCCCAAGCTTTGGTCAAGGCTCCCGCGGTGGGTAGACTTGACCAGAAAAAACGATCATAGAAAATTTTTTGTAACTTTTGAAAAAGTAAATTATCAATTCTGAAAAAATCATTAATGCGCAGAATACTTTTGCATATTACATTTCAACGAGTTTTGGAAGACATTCAATTATTAAACCAAAAAAAAAGCCGTGTGGTGTCCGGCGGGCTGAAATCTTTTTGCACTATTTCAACCAAGAATAGAACCTCTGGGAACTGCTCCCATGTCGTAAGAGGCGACTAACAACATGCTAGGAGTTCCTAGGCCGACGTTTTGCTCCGTACCGAAGACTTAATCTGGACGGACCTTAAGGTTTTCCATATTACCCTCTTTCCAGTCTGTATTTAATGAATCACTGACATATACTCACCTTTTCGGATTCGCCTTTCTTGATTGTGTACCAACGTTTTAAGTTTCTTCTGGCGGTTGTATATTAGCCGTAAATGACGAAATCTAATTCTACACTAAGTAACAGAATATATTAATATACCGGCACTTCCACGCCAAGGTTTAACTTCCAAAGCTTTGGTTTAAAAACCGTTTTTAAAAAATGGAAACTTTCATGTAGGAAATTTATTGAATTGGCCTAAGATGGAGCTGTCGAATTTCACAAAAAGCTTTTTATGTTGCAAGTGATCTGTAGTTGTGTTAAATTAGGTATTTTTCTATTATATTTGGAACCGTCTACCGACAAATCTACATTTACGAATACCTCCAAAAGTGACTCCTTGAGGTCTCATGAAGGCCTGACACTAGCTTTATGATACTTTTGCTTTTCTAAACAGTAATAAAAATCTCAACATTCAAGAACTTCACTTTGTCAGAAAATGTAGGGCCATCGGAAGCTAAAACTTCGTAAAATCGCACTCCTGGTCCTTTTTTCAGTGCAGTACTCTACGTCACTCGTTCAAATTTGCACCGCTCTTATGGTAGTCGGTATTTGCTAGTATTACTGTTCTCCCATCCATTCTGGTAGTCAAACGGTGGGATAGCAAAATTCTTACAAGTTTCCTATCTCATGCCTCCACGCGAGTCTAAGTCTATTGATGACATTTGGTCCGTAGACCGCAGAATGAGAGGGTGCGAACAGAATGAGAGGGTGCGAACAGATCTAGTCGAGAAAACATTGCCGTAAAAATGAATAGTTGATCGGAAATTAGCCCCAATACGACTAATCTGACTAGTATCTATGAACACGGGTCAATACGTATTGAAAATTCGCCGCGTCTGTTTTTATGAACCTTATTTAAAGCTCCGTTATTGCTAACAAGCCCGTGCATCAGGTTAACAATCCTTTATATTTCCCTTCAGTGTTCGGTATTATCGCTCGTATACTTGTATTCCACAAACAATCCGATATGGAAAATAAGAAATACTTTCCTTGATTTATAACATCTCTCGCTATTTTTGCCTGTATAATGTGTTATCACTCGGTAGTTTTCAAGCCAATAAATATATCGTAGAGAAGAAGTAGCGAATTCTGTACAAATACTGTTGCAATAAATAGTGATCCGGCCCATTACGCGGATAAGATTAGCTTTTCTAGGCAATACTCCCACGGTCGGCCGTGTGGAGTTCAAATTGCTTTTGTTTAGGGAACATAGTATACTCTCGGTAGCCGGCTGCCCAGAGTTTAAAAATAACCAAAAACTAAACAAGATCATCTCTTTTTCGAGTGATCGTGCACTCGAAGACTAACTAAACAACTACCTAATAAAACATGCTTTACAGGTCGCATCGTTTGCTTGGAGCGAATCCTAGACCTGATACCCTTCCAAACCACCAACTCCGCGACACCTATGGAAGAGTCTGATGAATCGTCGTCCTTCCGTTAAGTAGGTGGAGCATCAACACTTCCCGTCTACCTTATCCTTTATCCTTCCCCGTGAACGATGGAGATGGGGGCGGCCGGCAATGATGGCTATCATGCTGTTGAGGTTTTAATATGGGTCGGATTGGTATGAATTCCTACTTACCACTTCCTAAGCAACTCTTATTAGATAATCAGCAGTCAAACATGATGAAGTCAGTGTGCAATCCGCCAAAATCATCGTCACAACGCAACGCAACGCAACGCAACATTCAATTATTAAACCAAAAACAATTTGTCTTATGGAATACAATATATTTTCAAATATTCATAAGCCAGTCGTTGTTCAAGTTCAACTCAGGGGTTTTTTTAGTATTACACAGAACTAGAAAAATCGTAAAAATTTACGTGTTCTGCTCCTGACATATACGAGCATCAAAAATGTTTTAGATTTAATTTTAATTTCACATGACTATGAATTTCGTAAATCATGTTTGATTTAAATGTCAATGAATACAATTTGTTAAATTGTGTCAAGTTTTTATTAACCAGACGCTGAAAACCGCTAATATGGCCAGAAGAATTTTATATTCAGATTCAGCATTACACAATGAATCTGAATGGTTCAACAGCTTGTATGTTCTTGAACCAATTTCACTAAATAATCAACCAAGCAAAGAGGAATCACTATTCAAGAGAGAAGAGAATACTGATATCCTCTCTCTCAATGATACTCACAACTGTTCATCATTATAATGATACGTGCTTATGCAAGCGTGTGTGGATATATTCGTTCCTGTTTCTGTTTCCTCGTGTTGTTGCTTCGGTATCCATAGCGGCAATTCATTCGGTTGGGGTGAAGGCAAGCGTTTTACTGAACTGTATTGTGGTTCGTTCGGATTGAATTTGAATGAATGGTGAAAGCTCTGATTCGCATGCATCTATTCGTAACACCAGTTTTCTTTTTCATTCCAAGCATCACAATAGTTTCCATCAGTGTATGCGAGCACAGATGGCAGAGTCGAGCTTTATTTGGCTATATTAGTGATGTCTGATGTTTGTAAAAAATCGATTATCCGTTAATCGAGTAATTATTGAGAGCTTGATTGGTTGATTCGATTAATCGGACAGGATAATAGATTAAGATTAATAATCGATTGGGTAGTAAATCTTAGCTTGTCAACCAAAAAATTGCCGTCTAATTTGAAATATTGAGTCGCTTGCATATTTTGTTCTGCGTTTTCATTTTTAGCGTGAATTATGTTGTCGATTAATTGATATCAGCTAGTCGATTTATCGATTATATCGAAAGCTTCTAATCGATTGTAAATTTTTCGATTATTTAAGAAATTAATCGATTATTTGCGTTAATCGAGTAAAAAAATACATCACTAGCTATGTACCGTTTTCTTTAACTCGATGGTTGTAGGGGGGTCAACCGTTATAGTTGTATGAAGTTAAACATAACATTGACTTATTTTGGGTTGCAAATGATAGAGGTTGCGTAGGATGCTGAGTATCTTGATCAGCGAGTTATGTTTTGTTTTTTCTCACATAGGAGGTACATGTGAGCTGCGTTTCAATGAACAGGAAATACGTAAAATATCGAAATAAAAAGTATTTAATTGCGTGATTCAAAGAGATGGGATACTATGCGTGTGGTGTGAACTATGATCATTTGTTAAAATCGCATGTAGGATAAATACGATGAATTAGAATAAGTAATGTTTCTATTGGTTCGTTTTTAGTTACGGTTCATGCTCAATTTTGATTTGGTATGCTATTATATCACAAGATAACGAACATAACATTTCATTTCAGAAGTGCATTCTCAAATATGAGTACACGAACAATTTACTACGAGTATGCTGCATCTAGTAGGGGAGCCTTCGATAGATATATTCTTCACATCCATGCTGTATTTATTTATTGCACTGTATTACTGTCCTTAATTATATTCATTATATTTACATTTCGTTAAATATGCGCATTATATTTAGCGAATTTGTCATTATTTGTATTAGATATGTATATGCATTATTTTTATTGTATAAAAACTGGAATGGAGTTGGGAAGGAGCATCGGGGTATCGGTCAGATTAAAGCTAGGACTGGATGTCGTGGGTCGCCAGCTTTTATCCACAAGATAAGAATACTGAATACTAATCAGCCCGCACATGCCAAAGTGGAAATGGTCGTTTCACCAACTTTGTAACATTCAATACATTTATTATAGTTATGGTATATATTCATTACAACTATCGCATTTAAAATACATAGACATTATTTTAATATATTTTTGAAGGACGTCCGATAGACATACTGTCGGGGATCACTTTTGGGAGGGAGTAACTAACGGGCCCTAATTCACTGAAAACGGGTGTTTGTATTTAATGAAAGAGAAAAGTTTTCTCTTTCGTCTACTGCTGAGATCTTCAATTGGAGAGTTATGGTTCGATAGGGATTCCCTCTCGGGATGAATTTTGGCAGTGTGCTTGTTGGCCGTTTTTCGAGAAGCGCGCGAGATTTGTACTGATATTATTTAAATCTAATATTTATAATTAGGCTTCCGTATATAGTTCATATAGTAGGATGTCTACAATTCATTCGTTTAGCTTATCGAGCTATGCGAATGGATTGAATTAAGTCCTATGCATTGATTCACAGATTTTATTCCTTTATATTCATGGTCACATTCGTAATAATTTCACTACTTTTTACTATATATTTATTAAATTCGTGTATCTATGATTTTTAAATAACTTATTTCATTCTTCGTATTCATCGTTCTCACCTTACTTAATGTAGCAATTGTTTATAATGATTCAAATATTGGTTATGTAGTAAATCACATTTATTACATTTATTGTGGAGTTCTTCACTTTAATTGATACATTCTGTTATATGAAATTCACAAAATTTTACTATATTCATTGTGTCATAATCTTCGTTGTACCCAACAATGTTGGGCCAACATGTTCACTATATGTTTTATAATCATTATTATAATAATATTTATTCAATTGTTATTTTCATTATTTTAATTGCATTGTATTTATTAAAGATTTTGTTAATTTTTTTTTCTCAACTAGGTATGTACGCAATATTCATTATTTTTCTAGGTATAGACTTATATGTTTACTATGTTATATTACATCATGTACACTAAATTTAATGCACTAAATGTACTATATATCATTGAAAAATGGAAGGGGCTGGGAGCACCAGGGTACCATGTGAATTGAGGACTGGACGAAGGAACGTGGATAGCCAGCCTAAGTCACTTGAAGAAAACTTGTTTTCTTCAGAAGGTCTGATATGAGTTTGACGCACCCTTCTCAAAACAAACCATCAGGTGGGTAAAGCAGGTATAGCGAAATTTTTTATCTTTTTTGTTTTCTTCAGAAGGTCTGATATGAGTTTGACGCACCCTTCTCAAAACAAACCATCAGGTGGGTAAAGCAGGTATAGCGAAATTTTTTATCTTTTGACTGGAGTATTATTGTTGGAAGGAATTCTTACTTTCCCGCGGGTGTCGCTGCTTTTTTTAATTTCCCTTCATTGACAGCAATAATGCGAAGGTTTGACGATAAATTATTTCGGGACTGCCGTAAGTCTACCCGCATACACTGGAAAAACCTTGAGCTGATGGTGGCTTCATATCACATCACATCACATCACATCACACAAAAGCAAACTGACTAGGCTTCCAACAACAATAACCGGAGACTTCTTCTTAGAAAACGATCTTGCAATAGCTGCGAATGTACTCGTCCCCTTTGGACTATACACAGCAGAGGATGGATACGTTCAAACAATTATCACGAATTACTCCCCACACCCTTGCAAAATTGAATTCACTCCGAGTATGATAGAATCAGAGATAAACAATTTTGAAACCAGGTCACCCGAGAAGCATCTCGCTGACGAGCAAAATATTGAAAAATCTCTTTATAAACAACTGCGGATGGAACACCTCAATGCTGATGAAAAACAGAAATTATTGAAAGTAATTTCTCGACATAGTAATACGTTTTTTATAGAAGGGCAACAGCTTTCGTTTACAAATGCTCTTAAACATAGCATAAAAACGAAAGATGAACTTCCCATTCACACGAAATCAAACCGCTACCGCTTCTGTCATAGAGAGGAGGTAAAGCGTCAGATTTTCGACTTGCTAAATCAAGGAATCATACGGCAGTCAAACAGCCCGTGGACTTCTCCTGTATGGATCGTCCCAAAAAAATTGGATGCATCCGGCAAGAAAAAGTGGCGGATGGTAATTGATTACCGTAAATTGAATGAGAAAACGATTGACGATCGTTATCCCATTCCTAACATAACAGATATTCTAGACAAGCTAGGGCGATGTATGTATTTTACTACCCTAGATCTCGCATCTGGATTCCACCAGGTCGAGGTCGAGGACAAGGACATTCCGAATACAGCTTTTAGTGTAGAAAATGGACACTACGAGTTTGTGAGAAAGCCTTTTGGCCTGAAAAATGCCCCATCCACCTTTCAACGTGTGATGGATAATGTTCTTCGAGAACACATTGTTGTCATCTGTTTGGTTTACATGGACGACATCATCGTATTCTCAACCAGTCCGACAGAACATATTGACAGCCTGTCAAAAATATTCAAAACATTGGAAAGACACAATTTGAGGATACAGTTGGACAAAAGCGAGTTCCTACAAAAGGAAGTTGTCTTCTTGGGCCACATCGTAACTCCAGAAGGTGTGAAACCAAATCTAGATAAAATTAAAATTATAAAAGAATGGCCATTGCCATCGAACGAAAAAGAACTGCGTGGTTTCCTAGGCATTTTAGGATACTACCGTAAGTTCATTAAAGACTATGCAAAAATTGCCAAGCCTCTGACAACCGCTTTGAGAAAAAGAGAAAATATCTCACACTCAAAAGAGTTTGTCGACGCTTTTGAGCATTGTAAAGGGATTTTATCAGGAAGCAATATCCTCCAATATCCCGATTTTAACAAACAATTTATCTTAACTACAGACGCCGCTAACTATGCTATTGGTGCTGTACTATCACAAGGAACTATCGGAAGCGATAAACCAATAGCTTTCGCATCCCGAACCCTGAACCGATCAGAGGAAAAGTACTCAGCAATAGAAAAAGAACTATTAGCTGTAGTATGGGCCTGTAAGTACTTCCGGCCATATTTGTACGGAAGGAAATTCGTCCTTTACACGGAGCATAAGCCCTTAACATACGGAT
>NC_080670.1:123073301-123158326 GCF_030247195.1 Topomyia yanbarensis | reverse complement strand
AGCCCTTAACATACGGATCCCGTTGCAGTCAGCCGCTGGACGCAACAGTTATGAAGCAGTCATTCCCTCCGCAGCGCAGCTTGTTCCCCTTCCTGACAACGGTACATCCTGCTCTCCCCGCGCTATTTGCGGTGATAGTGATCATCGAGCCCGCAGTCCTGAAACTTGGTATGCAGCACGACACCTCTCACATGACACTGATGGTTTGCGGATTTATTATCAGAACGCGAGAGGGCTTAAGACGAAAATTGATGACGTGTATTTAGCTGCTGTGGACGGTGACTACGATGTTTGCGTCTTCACCGAAACATGGCTTGATGCGCGGATAACATCAGTGCAGCTTTTCGGCTATGCTTACACCGTATACCGTGCGGACCGAAATAGTGGCAACAGTATTCGCGGACGTGGAGGAGGAGTTTTGATTGCTGTTTCCACCGCATTTGCCTCATGTGAGATTGATGTAGGTAGTTTAACCAGTGTTGAGGCTGTTTGGGTTAGAATTACAACTCCATCGAGGAACTTTTATATTGGTGCTGTCTATATTCCTCCTGAAAAGCGACTCGACTGCAATATCATGCAACTTCACATGGATGCTGTGAATAACGCTTCTTCACAAGCTGGCGCGGATGACGTGATGATTGTCCTTGGTGATTTCAATCAGCCAGGGCTCATTTGGGTGCCGTCACGACACGGATACGCTTACCCAGACCCGATTGCTTCGACAACCAACATCGCCAGTCGTTTGCTACTGGATGGATTTGCTTTCAACGGACTAAGTCAAGTAAGCATGATTCCTAACCACCAGTCACGCTTTCTGGATCTCGTCTTTGTTAGTGAAACTATTATACCTGTATGTTCCGTCAATGAAGCATCCAGCGTGATCGTTCCACTTGACAACTTTCATCCCGCACTTGAAATCTCAATTGGCACTATTCGATCAGTTCAGTATGTAGAAACTCTTTCTGTCGACCGTCTCAACTTTCGCAAAACTGATTTTGTAAAGCTGCGCAGTTCTCTGTCGCAAATTGATTGGAGTGTACTGCATGCCCAAGTGAGTGTTAATGCTGCAGTTGCCATCTACAAGCGACTACGACTGAACTGTGTTGAGACCTCAGTGCCTAAATGTCAGCCTCCTAGCAAGCCGCCCTGGTCAAATAGCACTCTTCGAAAGCTAAAACGTACTCGAGCAAAAACCCTACGTGCGTACACAAATCGACGGAATCCTCTTTCTAAGCGCATGTTCACTTTAGCCAGTAATGAGTATCGTTGTTACAACAAGCTTCTGTACAAACGCTATGTAAACCGCATCCAGAATAATCTGCGCCGAAACCCGAAGGGCTTTTGGTCATTTGTCAACACGAAGCGAAAAGAAACTGGACTTCCATCAAGGATGCTTTACGATGGCGAAGAAGCTACGACAACTGTGGCGAAATGTACGCTGTTTGCCAGATTCTTCTCGAGTGTTTTTTCAACTGACTCGCCAACCGCAATCGAACTCGAAAATGCCTCTCGTGACGTTCCTGCTTGTGCTGTTGATTTTGATGTGTTTACTGTCTCTGAACAAATGGTTATATCTGCAATCCGGAAAACCAAGTCATCTTATGCACCTGGCCTCAGTGCTATACCTTCAACTGTATTGAAAAAATGTTCGGACTTACTTGTAACACCACTTGCATATATTTTTAACCTATCGCTTCAGCAGCAAACGTTTCCTGAGGATTGGAAATGCTCAGTAATGTTTCCGGTATTCAAGAAAGGCGACAAACGCAACATAGCGAACTATCGCGGAATCACTTCGCTAGGAGTCGAATCTAAAGTGTTTGAATCAATTATCAACGAAGCGTTGTTTTCTGCTTGTCGACACTACATTAGCGCATCCCAGCACGGATTTTTCCCAGGACGTTCAGTCGAGACGAATCTACGTCATTTTGCACGGAACAAATGTCTAAGAAATTGCAGGAGGATACTATTTACACTGATCTAAAGGCAGCTTTTGATAAAGTTAATCATGAGATACTGGTAACAAAGCTTGATAAGCTAGGGTGTTCTACTAGATTCTGCCATTGGCTTCGATCCTACCTTGTGCACCGTGAAGTCGTTGTTCAAATTGGCGATATTGTTTCAGAATCCTTTTTCAACACTTCCGGAGTTCCTCAAGGTAGTACGCTAGGTCCACTACTTTTTTCACTGTTCGTGAACGATGCGGTTTTCGTTCTAAGCCGTGGAGGAAAGCTGTTTTTTGCCGACGACTTAAAAATTTTTCTTGTTATACGGAATGAAGCCGATTGCCGTGAGCTACAGCATCTTATTGACACCTTTTATAGCTGGTGTGTAAGAAACATGATGGTCCTTAGCGTTGCAAAATGTTTTGTCATCAGCTATTATCGAACGAGAAATATGCTTACCTTCAACTATAACATCGCAGGAACTCAGCTACAACGCGTTGACCACGTGAAGGATCTAGGAGTCGTTCTTGATGAAAAGCTAACGTATACTCATCACGTCTCAGCGACCATCGACAAAGCTAATCGATTGCTAGGATTTATTTTCAAAATATCCAACGAATTTCGGGATCCTCTATGTTTCAAGGCTCTTTATTGCTCATTGGTGCGCTCGCAGTTGGAATTTGCAAACGTCGTTTGGTGCCCTTATCAAGCTACGTTGAGCCTTAGGATCGAAGCAGTCCAGCGTAAATTCATACGATATGCGTTACGTGAATTGCCGTGGAACGATCCATTAAACCTGCCACCGTACGAGGACCGTTGTCGTCTTTTAGGACTTAATACTTTAACACGCCGGAGACATGCAGCGCAAGCTACCTTCGTGTCAAAGATTCTGCTGGCTGAATATGATGATCCGGAGCTATTAGCGCAAATCAACCTCTACGCGCCTACCCGCTCTCTTCGCCCTCGAGCCCTACTGCATTCTGAAATGCGCAGCACCAACTGCGCTACAAAAAGTCCAATTTTAGCTATGAGTCGTCGCTTCAACGAATTTGCTGAAATTTTTGGCTTCGTCATGAACTCTTCGCAGTTTCGTCGTCGTGTATTGTCATTATTTTAATTATGTTTAGTTTACCTTAGTTAAGTATAGTTCATTAAGACAAATTGTCAGTTGGACTTTTTTTTATACAAATACAAATACAAATTAAATCTGAAAGATACCAATAACAGACTTGTTCATTGGCGTCTTTCGTTTAGTGAGTTCGATTACGAAATCCGCTATCGTCCTGGGAAACAGAACGTCGTAGCAGACAGCCTCTCTAGGGTACGTAAAGAACTTAACATAAATGAAAATGAATCTTCAAATAGCAGTATAGTCGTTCAACCAACCGACTCTAATAGTAGCGACACTTCATCCGACGATCAAACCGTTCATTCATCCGATTCAGACGACATGGACCTGATAAAATGTACCGAGAAATCTCTGAACGAATTCAGTAACCAAATAGTTCTAAAAATAGCACCAGACGAACCAGACCATTATGAACAGATATTTCCTAGGGTATATCGAAGGACAATCTCCAGAACAGTATTTGGAGTTCCAGTGATATTCAAAATCTTCAAAGAGTACATGGACCTTAAAAGGACAAACTGCATCTATTGTCCAGAAAATCTTATGAACCTGATTCAAATGGTATACAAAATCGCTTTGGTAGAGCGAAACAATTTAAAATTTTGTTAACACAAAAAATGTTGATCGACCTGAGATCCCCAGAGGAAGAAAACCTCATTATTGAACAAACGCATGACCGTTCACATAGATGTATCTGGGAGGATAACAAACAAATATCAAACAGATTCTACTTCCCCAGAATGAAAAAATAAAATCAGAGAATACATAAAACTCTGTGACACATGTCACAAAAACAAATACGATCGTCACCCATTCAAACTAACGTTAGGCTCAACACCCAATCCCGAAAGACCTCTAGATATTGTACATATTGATATCTTCACAGCCCAGCAAACATACTTCGTATCTGCAGTAGATAAGTTTTCTAGATTCGGATCGTTGACACATATTAAATCCAGAAACATTTTAGATATAAGAAGAGGACTGACAAAATTCTTAAAGATTTATGGCACTCCAAAGAAAATAATATGCGACAACGAACCGTCTCTAAAATCGATCGAAATACGCGGATTACTCCATGAACTAAACAGAGAGTTGCACTTTGTACCATCAAATCATAGCGTAAGTAATGGCACCGTTGAAAGATTCCACTCTACTATAGCGGAAATTTTTCGATGTATCAAACCCAATTTCGAAGATCTAAGCTTAAAAGAAACCCTCTATATTGCTTGCACTCAGTACAATAATACTGTTCATTCGGCTATAAAAATGAAACCCAGAGAAGCCTTCTATGGACTGAAAGATGATCAAGAAAGCCCCCTTGATATGGAATTTTTGATAAAAGCTAGGAACAAAGTTTACGATGAAATAATTTTGGCACACGAAAAATCAAAACAAAGAAACTTACTTTACCATAACAAAAATAGAGACGAAGAACCAATCTTCGAGGAAATGAAGTAGCTTACAAAAGAGTGCAAGGAATAAAGAAGAAAACTAAACCGATGTATTTACCGATCAGAGTTGCAGAAAACAAAGGTAGAGTGCTTGTCGACAACTCTGGCTGTACAATACACAAAGATAACTTGAAAAGAGTCTGATGCATTGTTTATATTACAGATAGCAGACTGGAAAACACACCCAAGATGGCCCTCACACTCATCATCTCACCTTAATTCCATTGGCCCAACAACAATCAATCCAAATTCTAGATATCACAAACAACGCAGGCGCGGTGATTCTCAATAGGGGGAGGGGAGAATTGTGGCAGGACACGATCGACTTTTACATATCATAGATTTTCCACAATTCGAGGTATCAGTATCTATTATTGAAAACGCGATCATTACGTTCAAAAACTCGTCTAGCGATTTTTCGCAAATTATGAATTTAAAACTCAAGGAGATTAGGTACATATTAAATACAATACACGAAAAACCATACAGAAAGAAGCCTTCTATCGACATGTTAGGTAGCGCGATCAAATTCGTGACAGGCAATTTAGACGCTGAAGATTTACAATTAATAGATGCAAACTTTGATAATCTCAAGAAAACAGGGAATACACTCATAAAACAGAACAACAGACAGATTAAGATAAATTCCAAATTTGAGAACAGACTAAGCATTGTCAACAGTGAAATTATAAATCAGCAAAACTCTTTACGTGAACTAATGCACAGAGATAACTATGTAGTCACAGAAAACAAAATGATCTTGTTTATTTTTCAACTCGATACACTGTTAGAAACACTAAAATCAATCGAATACGCAATTATGCTAGCCAAAATTAATATTGTAAACAACCTAATTCTCACTCGTAAAGAAATTGAAATTATAGCGCAGGAGATTTCAAAGCAGGGCATACAAATCCAAAACCCGGACGACACCAGTAGTTACCTGACTACAACCGTTTTGCATAGAGGACCCACAGTCATCATTAGCGTGAACTTTCCACAATTTACATCTACGAAATACGAGAGAGTTATCATCCAACCACTGCCATTAGCCAACCGAACAGTCAAACTAACACACAGCACGGCCTTCATAAATCAAGACGAGATCCTAGCCATCACCTCTCAATGTCTAGAAAACAACAAAATAACAATATGTGAGAGAAAGCAACTTGTTGACATCAAAGATGATCCATGTGAAGCTCCACTATTCCGAGGAAGTTATGGACAATGTATTTTTTTGGAAAAACCTCCTTCAACTGAAATAAGGACAATATCCCCAGGAACGCTACTGGCTATAGCCGTTCACCAAGACGTAAACGTCAATAGCACCTGCGGAATTAATACAAAGAAGTTGACAGGAATCCATCTTGTAATATTCCATAATTGCTCATTATACATCAACAATGAGCTCTACGAAAATTTCGAATTTCGGTTTTACCAACCGATTATCCTACCAATAGAATCAACAAAAATCAAACCATTGCAAATCATCAAACACATCAACATTTCTGAATTGCATGATCTCAATATCAGAAACAGGCTGCACTTGGAAGAAGTCGACATGAAGCACAAAATAGAATTTGCATCACTCAGCATTGCTATCTTTCTCATATTTGCATTCCTGTTTTTCGGCGCAATAAAATATCGACACTTCACCAAATCAGCGGATTGCTCGGGACGAGCAATACTTGAGGGGGAAGCAGTTAAGCACGAGGCCGCGTCCAGCACCAAAAATGATGACTTTATCAAACCCATCGAGGCAACAAATGTAAGTTCTGGAATCGCTGAGCTAGCGTCGCGTATGTGGAACACTCGGACCATCGTGTGAGCCACCGTCACCAAGTGCAAGAACAGCAGTTTTAGGGACTAAGCCAGGGCCTTCAAGTTATCGAGTAATAAAATAAATTTCATTCAGTCTGTAACGTCGGTGAAGTGAAGTCATACTTTTGATTTTGATCTTTTTTTTAAAAAAAGGTAAATCCTTCAGTATATTTCTTCATATATATATATATATATATATATATATATATATATATATATATATATATATATATATATATATATATATATATATATATATATATATATATATATATATATATATATATATATATATATATATATATATATATATATATATATATATATATATATATATATATATATATATATATATATATATATATATATATATATATATATATATATATATATATATATATATATATATATATATAACATCTATCCACAAGCAAAAGTTATTTTTAAATTGTTTTTGATAAAATATGCGGTTGGGGTTAGTTGGCGGTGCTGCACGCGGGGCAAGTTGGCGGTACTATTTACAGTGCACAAAAAGTCATCAAAAGATTTTATTTCTGGAATTCACTCCAAAGTAAGAAAATCTTGTTCTTGTGTATCTCGTCAATGCAGGAGAGATTTATTCCGGGGTAAGTTTGCGGGTTTTCCGCGTCACATATTTTTGTCTCTAAAAATGGAGACAATGCATCAAACACTTTATAAAAAATCAGAGATGTTGCCAACAACGGTTTGCTCTTTCATGCCACGTGTTCTATTTTGCAAGATCTACCTACATCAAAGCGGTAAAAATTTAAAACTGAAACTGAAAGCACCGCCAACTAGCCCCGGTTTCCCCTAAATGAACGAATCGCAAAAATCACTTCAATCAGTTTTCCCCGAAACCAAAAAAAGTCAGCTACACTATCGAACAAAAGAGATGTTGTGTTTTTGTAGAATTTGGCGATGTTGTAGCGCACCAACTTGGTCGAATGTGTTGTTTCTTTAACGAATTCTAGGTGAAATCAAACAAAGATCCGACCATGCAATACAAACTCAACACCTGAATCGGCTACTTTCAAAACCACTAAAAATTTAAATATGTAAAAGATTTTACGATCAAAATTTGGTCGACTTAAACTTGACGCATATGCTTGCACGTAATTCAACAAATTTAAAATAACCCTCATTTGCCTGCGTGCAGAAAGATGCCGATTTTTTTATTTTTTTATTTGCTCTTCAGTTATAAAAGCGTTGTCCAAGCAAGAGCAGCAACACAGAGAAATTTCGCTAAAATTTAGCCTGAAACCGAACTACTTCCACACCAAGTTAAGGACGTCATTAAAAGTGACCAAATCAACTGTCACCAGCATAATAGCAACCGGAAGGAATAGTGGCGGATATTTTCAGCCATATGAAGCTATCGAAGTTCACACAGAATTATCTGGTTTGACAGGCTTTCTGTACCTGTGGGTTGAAAAGCGACATTTTCATTGTGACCGAGCCCGTCAACATGGAAAATTACATGAAAGAGTATAAGAAAAAACGCCTGCTACCTTTCCTGAAGCAACATGATTGTTCCACGTTATTTTGGCAGCATTTTGAATTCTGCCATTACTGAAAAAGGACATGTAGTGGTATGACGTCTACAAGGTTCAGGTGGCGCCAATTGAACCTTGTAGACGTCATACCACTTTCCCAACACACTAAAGCTCGGCCCAATCATGGAATATTGGTCCATTGTCAAGCGGAACCTAAAATAGATCCATATATATATATATATATATATATATATATATATATATATATATATATATATATATATATATATATATATATATATATATATATATATATATATATATATATATATATATATATATATATATATATATATATATATATATATATATATATATATATATATATATATATATATATATATATATATATATATATATATATATATATATATATTATATATATATATATATATATATATATATATATATTATATATATAATATATATATATATATATATATATATATATATATATATATATATATATATATATATAATATATATATATATATATATATATATATATATATATATATATATATATATATATATATATATATATATATATATATATATATATATATATATATATATATATATATATATATATATATATATATATATATATATATATATATATATATATATATATATATATATATATGTATATATATATATATATATATATATATATATATATATATATATATATATAAATAGACTCCCAAACGGCTTAACCGATTGCTGTAAAAATTTGTACATTTGTATAGTAGGCGTTTGTTATGGAGCGTGTTTGTGTGCTATTAGTTGGGAATTATCAGCCCGCCAGATGGCGCTTCGGAACAAATTGTGTTTTCCTCCTATTTCGATGAAAGTCGCAGCAACGCGCGATGGGTATTAGCTAGTGCTTTATAATTTTCATTATTTATTCGGGAATGTTGTTTAGTAAGCTTTCATAACATTGTGTGGGAAAAAAACTTAAAATTTCTATATTTTCTCTATCTGTAACTTATAAACCCTTAAGTATACCAATTAAGTTAGGATACCCTTTTAACATAAACTATCGTACGAATGGAATAGGTTCGACAAATTTTGGAAGAAGTCGATAAAATAACCCATTGAAAACTATAATATTTTTTCTTTCTTTATAATAAGCTGAAGCTGTTAAAATATTCAATGTATTATAATAGGCAGTATTCAAAGAAGTTTTTTGTGTACGAGTAAAGAACGACTTTGTTTCTACTTACTTCGAGTCAGCGGCGTATCCATAAATTCCGTTTGGAGGGAGTTTGGTGAAAATCGAACTTACTGTCCAAATGGCGTAATTTCGAAACCAGCACTCTTTGAAGTTTTAAAATTATGGAGTTCGTTTCTTTAGCGAATTTGGTGAGACTATCGTTTAAAACAACTTTATTGCAGGCATTAATACTACGTGCAAGGAGTATATCGAGTTATAAAATGATATTTACAAAATGTTCATTAATCTATTTTTTCTTTTAAAAAAATTTCTAGTGTGAGCGTCTCAAACTCAAGCTTTGAATAAGATGTAAATTTTATTGTTTATGAACAGTAGAGGAAATTTATCATAAACATTAAAACCATAATAATCTATTTTAAAGGTAAATTCAAATAGTAAAATATTTCGATACCCTGAATACATGGAGCCTTCATGTCTTCAGCAAGGTGGTTTGTAATAGCACTCCTACAAATTTTGCCGAAGACATTAAGCCTTGAACTAAATTTGTTTGATGAGTACATTCTCCCTAAATATTTCTTGGAGGATATAACACAAAAATTCTTTTATGAGATGATGTGCTGTTTAACGTTTGTAAAATTCATCAAAAATACTAAACCTCCGAAATTGGCGGTTTTGAAATGATGCGATCTCGACCTCAAATTTCTGTTTTCAAACATTTATTTTACCTGTTCATCTAATTGGTAGTACAACAAAAATCAAATGCTAACAAAAATCGATCAGGACCTGCTAGAGTCGAACAGATAACGCCATTTTTCATAAATTTCCCTTTACTTTCGGAAAGAGTTATCCTCGTTATTATCCATATAACGTTTTTGTCTCAACTCGACGCATTCCGACGCATGAAACATTTTCAGCAAATGTTGAAAGTTATGCAATTATTCGGTGCGCAGCTCTATGTTTCATAGACATTAAATCAATTCTAACTTCGCTACCTATTAAAAAAGAACCTAATCTATATTGCAGTACTTCCCTTCAAAAGTACTTCAACTCAATATGAGAGGAAATCTGAGGATTATGATTGATTTCAGAACTCTGGAATGAGTTTCTATTGGAATGTTTTCAGGCTGGTATTTGATATTGATGTTATTAGACAACTGTGAGATCAATACCAATGGATCAGGTACAGATTAGGTTTCCACAATTTTTAAAAGACCTCATGATCTTTAAAACAACTGGTTATCAATCATACTATGTTGCGTTTTGGCTTCGCCTCATCAGAAACCGACACTAACGTATTGTCGGAATAGATTAGCGCCGGCTTGACGCAAATCCCTTAAAACTAAAACACACTATGTGTTTTAATCGAACGACTGATCAAACGTGATGTCCCGTTCGAGCAGAAGTTCTGTTTATGCCGATGAGACACAGTGAAGCCGAAACTTGTCTTGGCTTAGCAGGCCTATGCGAAAGCATTATGCTATATTTCACCCTAAGGAGGAAAATTTGGTAAAAATCAAAATTTCTCACTACAGAACTTCTGCTCGAACGGGACATCACGTTTGATCAGTCGTTCGATTGAAACACATAGTGTGTTTTAGTTTTAAGGGATTTGCGTCAAGCCGGCGCTAATCTATTCCGACAATACGTTAGTGTCGGTTTCTGATGAGGCGAAGCCGAAACGCAACTTAGTATGAAACAAGGATTTGTGCCCTCCTGTACAAAGACTGGTTTTTACCAACAAATTTTCACCCTAGTGTTTTCCTCCTATTTCGATGAAAGTCGCAGCAACGCGCGATGGGTATTAGCTAGTGCTTTATAATTTTCATTATTTTATTCGGGAATGTTGTTTAGTAAGCTTTCATAACATTGTGTGGGAAAAAAACTAAAAATTTCTATATTTTCTCTATCTGTAACTTATAAACCCTTAAGTATACCAATTAAGTTAGGATACCCTTTTAACATAAACTATCGTACGAATGGAATAGGTTCGACAAATTTTGGAAGAAGTCGATAAAATAACCCATTGAAAACTATAATATTTTTTCTTTCTTTATAATAAGCTGAAGCTGTTAAAATATTCAATGTATTATAATAGGCAGTATTCAAAGAAGTTTTTTGTGTACGAGTAAAGAACGACTTTGTTTCTACTTACTTCGAGTCAGCGGCGTATCCATAAATTCCGTTTGGAGGGAGTTTGGTGAAAATCGAACTTACTGTCCAAATGGCGTAATTTCGAAACCAGCACTCTTTGAAGTTTTAAAATTATGGAGTTCGTTTCTTTAGCGAATTTGGTGAGACTATCGTTTAAAACAACTTTATTGCAGGCATTAATACTACGTGCAAGGAGTATATCGAGTTATAAAATGATATTTACAAAATGTTCATTAATCTATTTTTTCTTTTAAAAAAATTTCTAGTGTGAGCGTCTCAAACTCAAGCTTTGAATAAGATGTAAATTTTATTGTTTATGAACAGTAGAGGAAATTTATCATAAACATTAAAACCATAATAATCTATTTTAAAGGTAAATTCAAATAGTAAAATATTTCGATACCCTGAATACATGGAGCCTTCATGTCTTCAGCAAGGTGGTTTGTAATAGCACTCCTACAAATTTTGCCGAAGACATTAAGCCTTGAACTAAATTTGTTTGATGAGTACATTCTCCCTAAATATTTCTTGGAGGATATAACACAAAAATTCTTTTATGAGATGATGTGCTGTTTAACGTTTGTAAAATTCATCAAAAATACTAAACCTCCGAAATTGGCGGTTTTGAAATGATGCGATCTCGACCTCAAATTTCTGTTTTCAAACATTTATTTTACCTGTTCATCTAATTGGTAGTACAACAAAAATCAAATGCTAACAAAAATCGATCAGGACCTGCTAGAGTCGAACAGATAACGCCATTTTTCATAAATTTCCCTTTACTTTCGGAAAGAGTTATCCTCGTTATTATCCATATAACGTTTTTGTCTCAACTCGACGCATTCCGACGCATGAAACATTTTCAGCAAATGTTGAAAGTTATGCAATTATTCGGTGCGCAGCTCTATGTTTCATAGACATTAAATCAATTCTAACTTCGCTACCTATTAAAAAAGAACCTAATCTATATTGCAGTACTTCCCTTCAAAAGTACTTCAACTCAATATGAGAGGAAATCTGAGGATTATGATTGATTTCAGAACTCTGGAATGAGTTTCTATTGGAATGTTTTCAGGCTGGTATTTGATATTGATGTTATTAGACAACTGTGAGATCAATACCAATGGATCAGGTACAGATTAGGTTTCCACAATTTTTAAAAGACCTCATGATCTTTAAAACAACTGGTTATCAATCATACTATGTTGCGTTTTGGCTTCGCCTCATCAGAAACCGACACTAACGTATTGTCGGAATAGATTAGCGCCGGCTTGACGCAAATCCCTTAAAACTAAAACACACTATGTGTTTTAATCGAACGACTGATCAAACGTGATGTCCCGTTCGAGCAGAAGTTCTGTTTATGCCGATGAGACACAGTGAAGCCGAAACTTGTCTTGGCTTAGCAGGCCTATGCGAAAGCATTATGCTATATTTCACCCTAAGGAGGAAAATTTGGTAAAAATCAAAATTTCTCACTACAGAACTTCTGCTCGAACGGGACATCACGTTTGATCAGTCGTTCGATTGAAACACATAGTGTGTTTTAGTTTTAAGGGATTTGCGTCAAGCCGGCGCTAATCTATTCCGACAATACGTTAGTGTCGGTTTCTGATGAGGCGAAGCCGAAACGCAACTTAGTATGAAACAAGGATTTGTGCCCTCCTGTACAAAGACTGGTTTTTACCAACAAATTTTCACCCTAGTGAGAAATTTTGGTTTTTACCAAATTTTCCTCCTTAGGGTGAAATATAGCATAATGCTTTCGCATAGGCCTGCTAAGCCAAGACAAGCTTCGGCTTCACTGTGTCTCATCGGCATAAACAGAACTTCTGCTCGAACGGGACATCACGTTTGATCAGTCGTTCGATTGAAACACATAGTGTGTTTTAGTTTTAAGGGATTTGCGTCAAGCCGGCGCTAATCTATTCCGACAATACGTTAGTGTCGGTTTCTGATGAGGCGAAGTCGAAACGCAACATAGTATGAAATAAGGATTTGTGCCCTCCTGTACAAAGACTGTTTTTTACCAACAAATTTTCACCCTAGTGAGAAATTTTGGTTTTTACCAAATTTTCCTCCTTAGGGTGAAATATAGCATAATGCTTTCGCATAGGCCTGCTAAGCCAAGACAAGTTTCGGCTTCACTGTGTCTCATCGGCATAAACAGAACTTCTGCTCGAACGGGACATCACGTTTGATCAGTCGTTCGATTGAAACACATAGTGTGTTTTAGTTTAAGGGATTTGCGTCAAGCCGGCGCTAATCTATTCCGACAATACGTTAGTGTCGGTTTCTGATGAGGCGAAGCCGAAACGCAACATAGTATGAAATAAGGATTTGTGCCCTCCTGTACAAAGACTGTTTTTTACCAACAAATTTTCCCCCTAGTGAGAAATTTTGATTTTTACCAAATTTTCCTCCTTAGGGTGGAATATAGCATAATGGTTATCAATGTAGTGATCAGATAATTATTATTGTAATATTGAATTAAATCAGTCGGCATCGATAAATTTTTAATTTGCATCCGATTTTTTTGGTTTGTGGGAGGGGGTGGGGTGCGCCAATGCTTCCTCTTGGTTACGTCGTTGCTTGGAGTTATCTATATTGCTTTTTGATCCGATAGTTATAAGTTAGAAAATGTGCAATCAGATGGTTCGCGCAAATGAAATTTTTTGCACCGATAAGTGATCAGACAACTTGGAATTGTTCGGTGTTTATTTCTAGCTGTTGTAGCTAGAAAAATGAAATACGAAATTCGTTTTATCGATATAATATTTGGCTTATTTAAATGTATTATTACTATAATGAACAATAAATAGGCGTTGAAGGGTAGTCCACAAACAACAAACCATATCTTTTAAAGTATTCAAAATAGATATTTGATGTCTTCAGTAAAGATATTCGCAAAAAGAGCTACAAATTTGCTGAAGGCATCATTTCAATATAATATCTTCCAAGATAATTCATGAAAATATCTCACTCGCAGGGGGATTAATCAGCTAAAGCAGAATACCACAAGAAAGGGATTATTTCATCCATTAACTCTTCGAAGATTCTATTGACCTAAAACTAGCCGTTTTGGCGTTAGTAATAGATTGCATGTTTTTGGTCTCATATATGGCTATGGGAAATGCTAAAAATCTTTCGTCCGTATTTAATGTTGAATATCTCTTTTGATAATAGTCCAATTTAAACAATCTATAGCTCGTTTGAAAGGTATTCCTATAAGCAGTATTAAACTATATATAGAGTTTATCTGGATAATTTAAAAACCTGTTTTAATCCACCTATAGGTGCAATTGTGCCTTTCTCATTTCTCCAAACTATGATTTAATAACTGGTTCGTACAATATAACATTATGAAAATGTCTTTCATTCCTATTACACTTGGTAAGTATGTATAAGAGCACCTTTTTGCATTCATCGAGGTATCGGTTTGAATCGGAGTTTTCTATGTGATCGCACTCCACAACCCGTAACTCCGGAGCTGGAAGTCGGATGGAGATGGAATTTAATATCAGTTTCCGGGGACGCAACACCTTTCATTTGAGACTAAGTTGATCAAATCGTTCTAGCCATTTTCGAAAAACCAATATAACCGTTATTCTGAATTTGGATGCTTCCGGATCCGTCGATGGTGGCCAGTGTGGCCAAAGAGACTTTGAATGACTGTTGGTGACCTAGATCAACAGTTGTGTTTACATTTTGGAAAAAAATCACATTTTTACATTCATCGCAGAATTCGTTAGAATCGGGATTTGCTGCGTGATCGTACGTATCACCCTGTAATTCAGGAACCAGAACTCGGATCCACACAAAATTTAACAGCAGCTGATGGACCTTTCATTTAAAATCAAGTTTGTCAAAATCGGTTCAGAAAATTCCGAGAAACCGATTTGGACAAATCAACAAATTTTGTTTTGTAACCATACTCTTCAACTCGTAATCCGGAACAAGATGTCGGTTGAAAATGAAATTCAATAGCAACCTATGGGAATATCATAGCTTTCATTTGAATCTTAGTTTGTAAAAATCGGTTCAGCCATCTCCAAGAAACCGATGTGGACATTTTGTTAACAAATCCGCACATACACACATACATACATACATACATACATACATACATACATACATACATACATACATACATACATACACATATACATACACACAGATATTTTGCGATCTCGGCGAACTGAGTCGAATGTTATATGAGACTCGGCCCTCCGGGCCTCGGTTAGAAAATCGGTTTTTGAAGCAATTGCATAACCTTTCTATATGAGAAAGGCAAAAGAATAATATTTAATTAGCTTAATAAGCATGAGTTCAATGTTATCTTCATGTGATTATAATTTGGAAAGGTTGGTGGAATGGGTTTGAACGTGTAGGGAATGGGGGGTTAGAGTGGGAGTGGAGGATGCGTCAGAAATCCTTCATCTTATTTCGGTATACGGGATGGATGAAGGAAATGCGGGCGTGAGGGTGGTCTAAGGGGAGGGGAGTGATGAAGGAGGGAGATGTAAGGGCAAGACGGGGGGGGGGGGCGACGCAATACTCAACTGCATATTTTGCCTTCCATTTGAGACTTGATTTGAGAAAATCGGTTCAGTCATCACCGAAGAACCGATTTGACTTTAATTGTGGAATATGCCCGGAATTCCGGACTTCCGGAATCGTCGATAGTGGACAATATATTCAAAAAATGTTTAATTGGCAATCAGTGATCTAGATCTGCGATTAGAAGTAATTTGGTGACCATTTCAATAGTTTTTAGCCTCTGAGGTATTACGATTGTACCGATTTATATGGGAAATTCCAGTGTATCCTTACTAACACCCCTGTAACTCCGGAAGCAAGAGTCAGAACCGAATGAAATTCAGCAGCAGTCAATG
This sequence comes from Topomyia yanbarensis, assembly GCF_030247195.1. NCBI lineage: Eukaryota > Metazoa > Arthropoda > Insecta > Diptera > Culicidae > Topomyia > Topomyia yanbarensis. The sequence goes on along the minus strand of NC_080670.1, from coordinate 123,142,176 downwards.
GCATTACTGTATCTTTCATTTGAAATCAAGTTTGTAAAAATCGGTAGAGAATTCGTTGGGTGTTGTTCGCGCGGAAGACGAGATTTTCGGACACTTTGATAACTGTGAACACTGCACTTTTCGCGAACTTAAAAATGCAATTTATTTTCGAAGTATAGAACGCGACCTTACTCGACTGTGATTTATTTCAACTGAACAAATTTACTATCTACTACATACAGTCAGCTGATCGAGCTCGGAAAGCCTTTTCGCTCCAGAGAACTTTCCAACAGGAGAGATTGCGAAACAGGTAGAAATTTACATGCGAGAAACCGAGACAGATCAAACGATCTCGATCGGGACTGTCTAGGGGTGTTCAAAAATTGGGTTTGACTATGTACTATGTTGTCTCGCTCAACCATAACCGGCCGCCTTGAAATCTCTTAGATTTTAACTTCTACCTACTCTAACTATTCTATACTATATATAACAATTGTATTGGTATATGTTAACTGTATTTTGTTTGTGATCAATCAGTTGTTGCTTCTCCTGCTTATATGACGATGATCTTGACCCAATATCCAAAACTGGGACACGGTTGCTGTATGTGTTTACATTGCTGCTGCTGGTTTTTTTCTGCACGGTTGACCTTGACCCACATTCGCTGATGAATATAGGGCCCTGCTGCTGACAGTGTTGATTTCAACGTTAAGTAGTGCTGTTATGCCTGTGGATGGATATACTTCTCGGTGACTGTTCCGGTGTTTTCTACTGGAACTGATGATTTGTTCTTTGTATGCTGTTAAGTTTATGCTGTTCTTCGTTGGATTTGATGCTGGACTACACATTATATGCTGGATTGGCGTGGTGCAATCGCTGCTTTTGTCGGGCTGACTAGCCGATTATCCGCTGCTGCTGTACTTATCAGACGATGTGAGGCTGGAGATTGCTGCCCGGCAAATTTTCGACGAGTAATCTTCTTACTATTGGGACTGGTACTTTCGGATTGGATGTTTGCTGCTTGCTGAGTTGTCTTCGGTGATGATGATTGTTGTCGCGATTCTGGAACAAATGAGAGGGTGCTTTTTCAAACTGTATTAAGGTAAGGGAATACGACTTGCCTGAATCGGAGGCCCCATGGCCTCCGATGATGCCGGTTGGCATCCTGATGGATACCGGCTGGTGTGTGAATGTTGAAAAGCGATGTTCTTACGTTGACATTTCGTTGTAGGTTTTTTCTTCGATGACTGCGATGGACTGCTACGACGTTGAGACCGCCGAGAAAGCTGGCCAAGCTCGTCGACAATCGCTGCGTAGCGTCTGGGAATTGGATAGCGCTTCTCCTCCTCCGTTGCTGTCATGGGTACCTCGAATATGTCCAATGTGAAGAATATATGTTGCGTCAATTCGCAAATGGACGAACACACTACAGGCATGAGCTGAAGCAAAGCATCAATGCTCATTGGAACATAACCAAACGTTGGCTAAACTGCATATGCACTATACATGCAACATCAACGACAAACCATCACCGGACAACACAGATTACCTCAATATGGTAGAGATTTGTTGTAGGCATCTCTCGTTGGACTGTTCAAAGAGAGCCATCAGGGACAGGATTGACTGAGGAAAAAATAATCGATAACTTTTTGAAAGAAAAATATACACATAACTTAACTGGTGTGCGGAGGCCTCCCAGCCTCCGCCGTTGGAGGGATACTAGATCTCCTCTGATGATAGGTTGGAATTGTCTCGAATTGGCAATATACAGATCTTGGAGATCCCCCTGGTATAATTGCCATTTGTTGTACGCACATCGACTACTCGAATGTTGCCATCTGGTCCGTGGTGTACCTCAGTCACTCGTCCCAATAACCATTTTAGAGGCGGTAAGTTCTCTTCTTTAAGAACCACCATCGTTCCGACTGCTACATTGTCCTTCTGCTGGGTCCATTTCGTTCTGCTCTGTAGCTCTGACAGGTACTGGCGTGTCCACTTTTTCCAAAGTTCCTGAGTGTAATGCTGGATCTTTTGCCATGCTGATAGCCGATTTTCCGGAATTTCAGTTAGATTGGGTTCCGGAATCGCTACTAATGGCCTCTGAATGAGGAAATGACCTGGGGTCAGAGCCTCAAAATCGTCTGGATCATTACTGAGTGGGGTCAGCGGGCGGGAATTTAGAATAGCTTCTATCTGCACCAGTACGGTCTGCATCTCGTCGTAGATCAGACTGTGGGAACCGATTGTGCGCTTAAAGAGCGTTTTGAAGGACTTGACTGCAGACTCCCACAATCCTCCAAAGTTCGGCGATCGTGCTGGAATGAACCGAAATTGTATATCCTCACTGGCTGTCTCCTTCTCTACGATGTCTCGAAACTTCTGATTTAGGAACAGAGAACGGAGTTCGTCTAATTCTCGTTTAGCGCCGACAAAGTTTTTGGCGTTGTCGCACATAATTAGGTCCGGCTTTCCGCGCCGGGCTGCAAACCGCTTGAGAGATGCCAAGAATGCCTGCGTTGTAAGATCTGCTACTAATTCCAGATGCACAGCCTTTGTAACCAGACAAACGTAAATCGCTACAAAACACTTCACCGGCTGGCGTTTGCGGTGAGGATATACGACGTAAAACGGTCCGCAATAATCCACTCCGACTCTCTGGAATGGAGCACAGGGGGTGACACGTTCTGGTGGTAAATCTGCCATCAGCTGTTCATGAACCTTAGGTTTCGTTCGAAAACACGCCACGCAACTGTGAATGACTTTCCGGACCAGATTTCGGACGCTCGTAGGCCAGAATCGCTCTCGCATGGTTGAAATCGTCAGCTGCTGTCCGGCGTGAAACAATTTCTGGTGGTAGTATCTGGCGATTACTATGGCGAGAGGGTGTCGGTGATCTACGATGAATGGATGTTTGCGGTCAACTGAAACAGAAGCGTGTCGTAACCGGCCGCCGACACAAAGTATCCCTTCGCGTAGTCGAGGGTTCAATGATGCGATTCTAGACCAAGAACGAACGTAGTGTGCCCGTGCGACATCTATCAGCTCTTGCGGATAGCATTCTTCCTGTGACAAACGAACTAATGACCGAACAGCATCGTCGAGCTCTTCGGACGAAATGGTTCCTAGTTTGTAACAATTTCGATTAGCAACTTGAGCATTAAAGCGGAATCGACGGATCAAAGCAACTAGTCTGGTCAGGTCCACCATTGATGATCGCGGACTGAAAACTTCGCTGGGCAGTGCTGCTTGAAGAACCACTGTCACCGTTTCCTTTTCTTCCAACACTGACGACTCGATTTCTTCTTCGTGGATCTGCTGGCTTATCGGCCAGTGTATCCTCTGCTGAAAGGTCCAGTTGGGTCCTCTGAACCAGTGCGATTGAGACTGTAATTGCGCTGGAGTCATACCTCGTGAAATTATGTCTGCTGGATTATCGATGCCGGCGATATGGTTCCAGGTTCCATTCTTCGTAATGTGCTGGATTTCTGACACACAGTTTGCTACAAATTCCTTCCACCTAGATGGTGGCGATTCAAGCCAGCACTTGACGATCATCGAGTTCGTCCAAAAGTATGCCTTCGCATTGATGCGAATGCTGCTCACCACCCTTTCATAAACGTGTGCCAACAACAATGCCGACGAAAGTTCCAAGCGCGGAATCGATTGTTTCTTCTTCTTCAAATTTTCCAATGGGGCAACACGGGACTTCGACGTTAAAAGATGCACATCGACCGCTCCTCCATCGGCTACGGTTCGAATGTAGATACATGCCCCGTAGGCCTTCTCGGACGCATCGCAAAATCCGTGGATTTCTACTGATACAACGTGACTGCCGATTCCCGTCCACCGTGGTACGGATAGTCCTTCCAGGCCGGCCAAATTCCGCCTAAACTCTTGCCACTGTTCTTGCAGCCTTTCGCCCAGTGGCTGATCCCATCCGCATTCTTGCATCCACAAGTCTTGTATAAAGATCTTGGCCTGAATTACTACGGGACCGACTAATCCCAACGGATCGAATAAACGGGACACATCAGCGAGAACAGCTCGCTTCGTGATGACACCTGTGCTCCACTTCGGTGTACTGAACCGGAATGTGTCCGTACCGGGTTCCCAAACCAAACCCAAAGTCTTTACTGCGCAACTCGCCGAGTCTAGCTCTAAAATCGTACGATCATCACGCAAACTCTCCGGCACGTTCAGTAGAATCTCCTTACAGTTAGAGTTCCATTTACGCAGCATAAATCCTGCCGATTTAGTCAACGCAATCATATCACCGACGAACTGGTTCCCTCTTTCAATGTTGTCTACACCTGTCAACATATCATCGACGTAGAAGTCCTGCTTAAGCACTTTAGCAGCTACCGGGTGCGTTTGTCTTCCTTCTTCCGCTAACTTCTGCAGGCACTTCGTCGCTAGATACGGTGCAGACGCTGTACCGTACGTTACTGTCGTTAGTTCGTACGTACGCAACTGCTCTTCTACCGAACTTCGCCATAGAATTCTTTGAAGTCGTTGATCATCTGCAGTAACATTCACCATGCGATACATCTTTGCGACGTCTGCCACTATCGCGTACCGATGCAATCGAAATCGTAGAATGATGTCCAGCAAATCGTCTTGCACTACCGGACCCACCATCAAGGCGTCGTTGAGAGACACACCTGTGCTCGTTTTGCAAGATGCGTCGAAGACTACTCGCAGCTTCGTAGTTGTGCTGTCCGGCTTCAAGACTGCATGATGAGGTAAATAATATTCTATACCGCTCGATGTTTCGTTGACGACTTCCACCATATGACCGAGGTTCTGATACTCGCTGATGAACTCGGTGTACAGCTGCTTCAACTGCGGATTCGCAGCAAATCTTTTCTCCAATCCCGCAAAACGTCGTACTGCTATCTCTTTGGATTCGCCAAGCTGATTGATGACAAATTCCTTCTTGGGTAATGTGACAACAAATCTACCTTTACTGTTTCTCACTGTTGTCTTCTCGAAATGGTCTTCGCATGCAGATTCTTCGAGGGAGTGCGTACTTCTGGTGCGGCATGTTTCCAGTTCCCAAAACCTGGTAAGCTGGTCTTGAATATCCGCAGTGGAACACGCATGGGTCACCGACGATAGTCTGCAAGAAGAGGTATTGGGAACTCGACCAGATACGATCCAGCCAAAAACGGTATTCTGCAACGTGGGCCCTTCACTTGTCGCCTTCAGTTGGCCTTCCTTTAGCAAATCCATATAGTATTCTGCTCCGATGATGACATCAACAGGACCAGTTTCGTGAAATTGTGGATCCGCCATGAGGGTTGACTCCGGAAGAATCCACTGGTGTGGATCAATGTTGGCGGTGGGCAAGGCTACGGTCAACTTCGGCAAGACGTGAAATTGCATCTGTTCAGCAAAGTGTAAGATGTCTGACAGTCTCGGGCTCACTTCTGCCTGAACAGATTTGGTGGACAACGAACGAGCTGACCCAATTCCTTGGACAGCTAAAAATGATGATAACTCGTCGAACTTCAGCTTCGTTGAGAACTCTTTAGACATGAGACAATGCTGAGAACACGAATCTAGCAATGCTCGAGCTAGTACAGAGTTTCCGAATCGATCCGATAGTTTCACAAGAGCAGTTGATAATAGAATATTGTGTGTTGGTGTATTGGGAAGTGCAACGAAGTTGTGGCTGGTGGTGGCGTTTTGTGAGGTGGACGGAGTATGTATGATCTGCGAGCTAGCAGAGGTAGCAGGTGTGTTGCTTGATTGTGTGTGGGCATGTTGGTTCAGAGTTGGTGGTTTAGTCTGTGGCTGTTGGTTTGCTGCCGATGGTTTCGTCTGCGGGGTTGGAACGGAGGATCTTACCTGGTTGATGTGCAGCATGGAGTGGTGTTTCTGACGACAGTGATGGCAGACTCCTTTATCACAAGATGACCAGAGCTCGGACAATTGCGGCACAACATGTTCTTATTCACAGCTTCACTTCTCTCTGGAACCTTCATTCGTTGGAACTTTTTTTTTTTTTGTTTCAATTATAGAGGTTTTAACCTTAAGGTCATTCGCCTCTTCGGGTTAGAAAAATCTCTTAGGAAAAATTTCTAACCCTATGTACGGGGTCGGGACTCGAACCCAGGTGCGCTGCGTACAAGGCAATCGATTTACCAATACGCTACGCCCACTCCCTTCGTTGGAACTTCATGCAATGGAAAGCAGTGTGCCACGACTCACTGCAGAACGGACATCTGCCGGGCAATCTCGCTGTAGTATGGCAGAATGAAGTCTTTGTTGGTCGGTGTTCTGGAACGGAAGGTCTTGATGTGCTGATAGACTGTAGTACAGAGCAATGATTTCGGAGGAACTCGATCACTTTATCATACGGTGGGACTTCAGTTGAACCGTGATGAGTCTCCCAGAGACGAAGAGTAGCAGAATCCAGGCGCGAACATAGCATGTACGCCAAAAGAGTACTCCACCCAGCCGTATTATCTCCGATTTTCTCCAGCATCTGCAGATTTTTGTCAAACTCCCCAATGAGCTGATTAATTCCGTCGTAACTCTCCTTCTTCAGAGTCTCCAGTGAAAATAGTGCGTCTAAATGAGCCTTCACTATCAGCTTCTTGTTCTCGTAGCGCCTCACCAGTGCCTTCCACGCTACGCTGTAATTGTCTGCCGAAAGCTCCAATGAACTGACCTCCTGCAATGCGTCACCAGACAGCGAAGATCGGAGATACGTAAATTTGTCTACATCGGTCAGTTGGTTGTTGTTGTCGATAAGACTGCGGAAAGTGTCTCTGAACGTCACCCACTCGCGAATTTTTCCACTGAACGAAGGCAGTCGAATGTCAGGTAGCTTAACTCGTGAGACCGGTCCTGCTGCTTGATGGTTATCGGAACCTGATAACAAATGGGCCGTCCCCGCTTGAAGCTCTATCAATTCCGCCTTAAGATTGCAAAACCTATCATAAAATTGATGCATCACCTGGAAATTGCTATCTTCGCGAGCCTGCACTGCCTCTTCTTTCACTGTGGGATCTTTTCCAGCAACTTCCTTCAGTTCTTCGTCTTCTTGCAGTAACTCAATTTTTCCGCGCACGTCGTAAAATTTCTTTGCAACCTCATCCAGCTTCTGGAGATGAATATTCAGCTGTCGGGAATCACGTTCTTCATCGAAGTTGTGGAGAAAGCGGTCAATTAACTCGGTGAAATGATGCAGCTGCTTCTCGCGCTTCAGCAGCGCCTTCAGTACACCGGACATCTCACTAGCTGCACTGGTAATATCACACTTCACTGCAATATATATCACACAACTTTGCACTCACTTATTTTGCTCAAAACACAACTGATCGACTCGACGTTCCACTTCGCGACCCGCAAGACAGACAGACTTACAACCCGATTGACAGCCGCGATGGGAAACCAACCAAAAGAAAATCGATAATCGAAAATCAGCAGAAATTCTGAGACCAAGCAATTTAATTGCATACACAACCCGTGCTATGTACTAATAAATACTCGCGATGGCGACCACCCTTTGTAATCGCCGTCTTTCTTCACGGCGTAATGTTCGCCGACTTGGCACACTGCACAATGGTTCAATTGTCCGCACTTTCCGGGGGCTTCTCCCCGCACTAAGTAGTCCGATATAGTGTCCGAGAACCTGTCCTGTACCGGATCCGGCTCGAAGGACCAAAATGTTCGCGCGGAAGACGAGATTTTCGGACACTTTGATAACTGTGAACACTGCACTTTTCGCGAACTTAAAAATGCAATTTATTTTCGAAGTATAGAACGCGACCTTACTCGACTGTGATTTATTTCAACTGAACAAATTTACTATCTACTACATACAGTCAGCTGATCGAGCTCGGAAAGCCTTTTCGCTCCAGAGAACTTTCCAACAGGAGAGATTGCGAAACAGGTAGAAATTTACATGCGAGAAACCGAGACAGATCAAACGATCTCGATCGGGACTGTCTAGGGGTTTTCAAAAATTGGGTTTGACTATGTACTATCTTGTCTCGCTCAACCAGGTGTGATATTAGCTTAGGAACTTGGCGGGTTCCCCGGGGGCGTCATGAACCGCCATAGGTGGCCAATGTGGTCAAAGCTACTTTGATTTATCATTAGTGATCCAGACCCGCAAACTAGAGTAATGTTACATCAATTTTAATATGTTTTACATCATTTTAACATCATGGTGGTACCAGTTTATATGGGAATTTGCTGTGTGACCGCACTCTTCAACCCGTAACTCCGGAACCGGAAGTCGGATCAACTAAAAATTCAATAGCAGCTTATGGGAGCGTTATACCTTTCAGATGAAACTAAGTTTGCGAAAATCGGTTCAGCCATCTCTGAGAAAATTGTGTGAGTTTAAATGACACACACACATACACACACACATGCACACACACAGAGACATTTGCCGATATCGACGAACTCAATCGAATGGTGTGACACTCGGCCCTCCGGGCCTCGGTTAAAAAGTCGATTTTTACAGTGATTGCATAGCCTTTCTTTATATGAGAAAGGCAAAAACACTAAAAACACACTTTTCACACTAGGACATTGCATTTTTTTAAATTCTCAAAGCCCCCCCTATCATATTGTGACCAGGGCCGTCGAGAGCCGCGCCGGGCCCCGGGGTTCGAAGTACTGACGGGCCGTACCATATATGACTTCTTATTTCAACATCGATGAGAGGAACTATACAAATGCAACCGTTTCAATTAAACTATTTTTTATGAAAATTGTTTATTTGATACGATTCAATGCGTTAGCTTACCAGAGTCGTCAGTATTTTAAATAAGTAATAGATGAAAAAAATAAAAATAATAAAGGAATATTTGTTTGTGGCTGGCCATTAGAATGACTTGCGTCCGATTTGCCATTGCAATTGGAAACCTTTTTTGCGACATTGCCATACAGTCCATATCGCCATCGTTCATACTCCCTTGACGCACGTTAATGCTACCATCGTTAATGCTGCTCAGAATCCGAGCTTAGAAAAATTGACATCCCTTCGTGAGCTTGAAAGAGAAATAAAATTCTATTTATTCCCGCCGCGATGAATCGAAGGTTTGTTTGTTCTCCTCGTCCGTCCGCTCTGAGATCATCAAGCAATAGTGCACTAGATATAGATTATGCAGTTCAGTTATGCTCGAAAATGTAAAAGAACTTCTGCTTTCAAACTGTCCACATAATAACAAATGGATGCTTTGGTTTGTGAATGAATTTATATTTCCTTTGCACTCAACCATTCGATTCTGCATAAAATTTCAGTCAGTTTGGAAGTGAATGAATGAGGGAAGCATTGAAACTGAATATTGAGTTCAGCAAATTAATCAGAAATAGGCAACTGAATGTAAAATTTCGCACCACTGATGCTGCCTTGTTTCTTATTGTTGGTACATGTTGATGATTTTGAGGCACTGGATGCAGCTATTGCAGTTGTCACTATGACCTGAACGAATTTTCTTTATTGGTTTCTGAACATGGTAAAATCGGTTTTGGAATCAGTTGTTACATTTGCGCCAACATTCAGAGAGAAAACATTCCGAATGCGATGAATGGGATCCAACAGCGAAGTCTGCTGTTAGAAAGACTGAGACAGAGAGTTGTGAGAGAAAGAGTTTCAACTTTTGGTGAATACTAATAGGTAAAATAAGTATCTAGTTCAATTCCCAGATTTTTCTGCATCAAATGTGTACACTGGAACCTCTATTTACGGACCAAGCCAAGGGTTCGTAAATTGAATTAGTTCGTTTTTTGGGATTTAGATCATAAAAAATTCGCTTCACATTCTTATCAAAATTCGTTGGTTGAGCAACATTATCGATAACCCTAACAATATGGGTATTTCCGGAACGGGCTTGACAAGTACATGATGAAAATGGATATTTGGATATTTGGCACCTTTTTGAAATCCAGGATGGAGACTTCCGATTGAACAATAATCTCGATAACCCTAACAATTTGTGAATTTTTGAAACGGGCTTAATGAGTAGATGATAGAAATGGTACCTTGGAGCTATTTCAAACAATATCTGTATAAACTATGAGGGTATTTTTAAGCGGGTTTGCCGAGTAGATGAGCGATGCCCTTTTGAAGGCCAATATAGCGTCTTCTGGTTCAGAGAAGTTTTCTATAATCATATCATCCGCATCACAAATCAATATACCTATATCTATTCTATGATTAACTTTTTTCGAAAATGTCAATATTTTAGGTTATAGAGATGTCTTAACTGGAATTCGCCATCTTGGTTTTCAAAGTGGCTTCATTAATTGATTTTCGTCATCTACTCGTCAACCCCATTCCGAAAATATCCAACTTTTATTAGTAACATTAGCTAAGAATATGATAAATTGTAAACAACTTCATACTGTACACTTTGACAAACACTTGCGATAAATGAAACCAGAATGGTTCTATTGCACTGTTGAATGAATCTAATTGGGTTACGTTCACGTACTTCAGAAAACCATTGGAACGATTGGAACGTAGTTATTATTATTGAGAGGGAAAAACCCGCGGGAGTGGATTTTCAAAAGCTCCTTCTCCCGTAGGCACAAAACCTCTATCTTTTAGGTATCAACATTTAACAAACAAACCAAATGATACAATGACTAACACTAAACACTGCTTAAAATAAACACTTCTTAAACTCTATCTTACATAGGTAAAGTATTAACATTAACATAAAAAATTGGCTAACACTATCAGGTTTGGGAAAGGGTGCGCGAAAACAATTTTTTTAAAGAAGTGCGAGACAAATTGAAGCCAAAGACATTGTAACATTGATTGAACACTCTACACATGCTACTGAGCGATGCCCTTTTGAAGGCCAATATAGCGTCTTCTGGTTCAGAGAAGTTTTCTATAATCATATCATCCGCATCACAAATCAATATACCTATATCTATTCTATGATTAATTTTTTTCGAAAATGTCAATATTTTAGGTTATAGAGATGTCTTAACTGGAATTCGCCATCTTGGTTTTCAAAGTGGCTTCATTCATTGATTTTCGTCATCTACTCGTCAACCCCATTCCGAAAATATCCAACTTTTATTAGTAACATTAGCTAAGAATATGATAAATTGTAAACAACTTCATACTGTACACTTTGACAAACACTTGCGATAAATGAAACCAGAATGGTTCTATTGCACTGTTGAATGAATCTAATTGGGTTACGTTCACGTACTTCAGAAAACCATTGGAACGATTGGAACGTAGTTATTATTATTGAGCGGGAAAAACCCGCGGGAGCTCCTTCTCCCGTAGGCACAAAACCTCTATCTTTTAGGTATCAACATTTAACAAACAAACCAAATGATACAATGACTAACACTAAACACTGCTTAAAATAAACACTTCTTAAACTCTATCTTACATAGGTAAAGTATTAACATTAGCATAAAAAATTGGCTAACACTATCAGGTTTGGGAAAGGGTGCGCGAAAACAATTTTTTTAAAGAAGTGCGAGACAAATTGAAGTCAAAGACATTGTAACATTGATTGAACACTCTACACATGCTACTGACGGGTTCATTTTTGCCATAATTAGTACGAGACACTGGAAGACGGACAAAAGAGTAGGAACGAAGGTTTCGGAGGCGAATATCAATGTTGAGAAGACGGAGTAAATCAGGGCAGTCAATGCGAGACCAGAACAGATCAGAGACAAAAGACGCTTTGGTCACATTGCGGCGCAAAGACAGTGTTTCAAGACCAATGAGGTTGCAACGATCTTCGTATCTGGGCAGATTGTAGGGATCGCTCCAAGGCAGGTGGCGCAGCGCAAAACGCACAAATTTACGCTCAATACTCTCGATGCGTTGAATGCTGTTCTTGTAGAAAGGAGCCCAAACAACGGCGGCGTATTCCAATGTGGAACGAACGAGCGAGCAGTACAACGTTTTTAAGCACTGTACGTTAGTGAAATGCTTAGTAACCCTAAAAATAACTCCTAGATTACGCGAAGCCTTAGACGAGATAAAAGCAATGTGATCCTTAAATGTAAGCTTTGAATCCACAAGAACCACTAAATCTTTCACTGTAGTTTCTCTTTTTAATTTGTTTTGCAAGATAGTGTAGTCGAATGTTACGATGGAGCGTTTTCGTGCAAACGTAATCACAGAACACTTCGAGGCATTCAAAACCATCCTGTTAGACATGCACCATTTAGCGAAAATGTCTAACTGAGATTGCAAAAACAAAGCATCAGAGTAACTTTTAACTATATGGAATAACTTATAATCATCGGCATAAGACACCTTGAAGCACTTAATCAATGAATCCAGATCATTTATGTATAGAAGGAAAATATAAGGACCGATATGGCTGCCTTGAGGTACGCCGGACGTTACGTCGAAGGATGAGGATAAATGATTCCCGATTTTAACAGACATTTTACGGCCTGACAAGTAAGATCGAAGCCATTGGTTGATTTTATTGAAGGCGGCCGACGGATCGGTGTATATTGCATCAGCCTGCAATCGATCCTGTAGCGAGCGAGCGATAAATGAGGTGTAGGCTACTAAATTAGTGCAAGTAGATCGCCTGGGAATGAAACCGTGTTGAGTTTCTGAGATGTATCTAGAACAACAATGTGTCAAAAACTCGAGAACGATGAGCTCCAATAATTTCGATAGTGCACATAAAGATGCGATTCCTCGGTAATTGGGAACTTCGCTTTTGGATCCTTTTTTATAAACCGGAAAAACGTAAGATGATTTCCAGATGGTAGGAAACACTCCGGAACTTAACGATATATTGAAAACGACGGACAGAGGTAGGCAAAGCAACGACGAGCATTTTTAATGATAGATGATGGGATTCCGTCAGGTCTAGGAGTGTTAGAACACTTGAGTTTTGTGCAAGCTTCTTGTACAATATCGGAAGATATCGTGAAATGAGGTCCAATACTAGTCCTACGGGGAATGTTGTCGGCTGCTGCGGAGACTTGTTGATTATTAAGAGTATCATTGGTAAAAACACTGCTGAATTGTTGGCGAAATAACTCACAGATGTCCGGCAATGAAGTCGCTTCTAAATCACCCAGCGACATAGAAGTGGGTAAACCTGACTCACGCCTCTGTTCATTAACGTAATTCCAAAACTTTTTTGGATTGTTACGAAGGTGGCTCTGAATACGATGAAGGTAGGAATTGAAGAGAGACTTATTAAGTCTCTTGTAACAATGATTTAAAAAGATTCTGATTCTTTAGCCTTTAGCTGACCTTTTGGCCAGTTTAAACTTTTTTAGTGTACGATTCGACCATGGAGGATATTCACAGCCATGATTGAGTTTTTTAGGAGTAAACTGGTCGATAGCATAAATCAGTAGGTTCGAAACAATTTCAGCCGCTGCGTTTGCATCAGATTGTGACAAGATTTCATTCCAATTGATACGAGACAAGAAAAGGTGCATTCCTCGAAAATCTGTCTTGCGATAGGCATATGTCAGTTTCTCAGTGGTATCTTCGAATGTACAAGGTACACATTTTCGGAGAAAACAATGAAGAGCAGGGTGGTGTTGGCATAGTTTAACGAGAGGAGCTGGAGCACGACAAACGGCAAAGTGATCGGAGAGCTCCTGGCTTCCAAAGCAAAGATCCAAAATACAGTTGTTGTCATTAGTGACGTCACATAGTTGAACTAGCCTCGCGGTGCTGTAACCGTCGAGTAGCTGAGTGATACACGTGTTAGTTGATGAGTGTGATGAGTCTGGGTACAGAAATGATGTATTATTGCGAACCCAATTAATGCCGCTAAAGTTGAAGTAGTTGATTGTAATATATTTGCAGTGTCGACAGAAACAATAAACTTCATCAATTAAATTAAAAAAAATTTAATTCAGTTAAAAATGCGGGCCCCCAAAACAGACCCGGGCCCCAGGGTAGTTGCCCCCCCCTGACCCCCCCTCTCGTCGGGCCTGATTGTGACAAATGTCAAAGTAAGCTCAGATGCCAAATTTCACATCATTTGGACATTTCAAGACTCCCGCCCACTTCGCTTGAAATTTTTGAAATTGATACCATGGGAAAATATGGAGAAAAAATAAAGTAGATGTTATAACTTTTGAAGTAGCAATCAGAAAATTACAATTTACGCCTCTTTTTAAAGGAATTAACCTTAGTATTTGAATGGAGATATTTCTGTCTCTAGAAAAATACGGGAAAGTAGGGTACCCCTATTTTTTATACTTTTTCTGCTCCGTGATGCAATTCATGCATGTTTTGCAGTTTTTCCAATGTGAAAAAATCTCAGAAATCGAACAGAATCTTTTTTCACTTTGTCCGAATACAAGAAGTTCGGGTTATAGAGCCTTTTGTAATTCTTATTAAATTTTATCATTTTCCCGTGCATATATCTTTATTATTCTTCAATCAATTTTTATAAAATGTAACCTGTTGAACGTGGAAAATTGTTAGGAACAAAATAAAAATAGATTCGTTACCGGTAAAATTCAGAAACTTTAATCCACGACACAGTTCGTATGATGCCCTGATGCACTCTCACTGCCCAAAAGATCAAATTAATAAATATCATGAAAATATGTATATAACAAATGTAATAAACGTTTTTCAAATAGCGATAATAAAAGGTAATGAAATACATAGAAGAAATAAAATGTAATTTTGAATACAATAAAAATTATGTATATTGCAAATATGTTGAATAAAAGCAGGGTGGAACCCCAGTCCGACCTTAACGCCTGAAATACACATCTGACTTCCACACTGCAATATAAAAAAGCTGGTCCAATGACCTCTACCTTTGGTCGCTCATATTCTGCACTGGGAGAAGCATGCTTTGTAGTATGGATCACCAAAAACTGGCAAATACGATATTTTTTATAACTTGCAGTATTCACTCAAAAAATGGTTTATTTTTAGTTAAAAATACTTATACTTTTTAACTAGATAAGCTAGACGTTCGGTGTGTTAAGACAAATTGTTCTCCTTTAAAATTTCTGAAAGTATTTCTAAAGTGATCTTAATGAAAAATTAAAACTGCAAATGTTATACAAAGAAAACCATTTTTTAAGACACACGCTTTTTTGGTAAATTTCTTGTAAAATGAAAAGTACACGACATACAGTTTCAGTGTCTTCGACAAAGTTTTTTAAAATTTACCCCAGTACCCCATATTATTGCATAGGATTGTAGCCTATTTTGTGTAGAATTTTCGTTCGCTTACATTATATAGCTACGATGCTTCGTTTGCGAGTTATTCATATTTTAGTAAAGTTGATGAAATACCCATATTTGCAGCCGCATTTCTACCAAATGCCGTATGTCCATTCTAACTTCAGTGAAAATGAATACAAAGCGCACGAGCATGTATGATGTCGGTTTTGTGTCAGACCGGACTAAGCGATATTACATTGATATAGAGGAAAACGTGTACAAAGATTAAATCTTTACATTCTTTACGGTATTATTCGCAATGGATTTATTCCATAATTCTTGCTAATGATAATATTTTTCAAATCTGGTGCAAATGACATGTAGCTGAAGAAGAAATTTTAGATTCAATCCTTTCATCATCTCATCTTTTGAGATTTTACTACTTAGTCCGGTCTGACTTTACCCCGATCATATAGAACAATGGTGAAACAGGTAAGAAATCACAAATGTCGGTTAGCCGCATGCTACCGCATGGTTGTTTATGCAGAGCCACGTGTTTCCCCATTGATGCTTTCTATAGTCTGACTGTTGATTTGAATATTTCAATTAGAATTTTTTTTGCGCTAACTTGTATATATAAAGTTACAGTTATGATATGTCAATAACATAACCAGTCATAAATTGTACATAGCGATACACGAAAGTATGTGAATAAATACTGATAGCATTATTTAAATTATTTCTTATATGTTATTATAGTCCCTAAACTGACTGGGTATTCAATTATAGGAATCAGAATATATTGGCTCAAATGGCACGTTCCCCGTACATACTCGGGGATTTGTGCCTTGCCGTGTGTTTTCATCATTTCCTGAGCGGAAGGAAAGGACAAGGAGGTGTGGGGAAGTAGAATTGGAATGGTGGGAAAAATAACAGCACAAAACAAAAATAAACAACAGGTAAGTTAAACTCACAAGTAGTTCAACTTGCCTGCGAATAAGCCTAAAGCTCTTTACCACATTGGATAAGAAATTTTAGTATGTCTCTGAGTTTCAGTCGACCAAACATGGTTTCGTCTATATAAGGACGGCTGAAGACACGAAATCGCAATTGCGCTACCGCTGGACAGTTGCATATCAGATGATATGAGGTTACGTAGTCGGATTCACAAAGATCACATGAAAAAGACTCAGCGCGCTGAATAGTTGCCATGTGATAATTGAGTTTGCAGTGGCCGGTTAAAGCCCTGGTCAGCATGCCGCAGTGGAGCTTCGAAAAATGTACGAGATTTTTCGAAACCACTGGGCATGGTTGTTCTAGAAACGCCTTTGTTTGGCGACACGTTTGTAGATTTCTCCAATAATTGCGGTGCTCGGACGAAGCCCAGGACCGTATTTTTTCCTTTATCCAACTTGTCGAAATTGGCAGCGCGGGCTCAGGACCAACGAAGTCAATCGCTGAACCTGCCCTGGCCAATTCGTCAGCCCATTCATTTCCAGTAATACCGCAATGTCCGGGCACCCAGACAAGGTAGATAGTGTTGACAATGCTTAGTTCTTCGATTTGGGTTCGGCACGCGATCACTAGCTTGGACCGGGATTTGTCTGAGCTAAGGACCTTGATTGCAGCCTGACTATCGGAGCAGAAGTTTATAACTCTGCCGGACAAACTCAGTTGAAGGGCCGATTGCACCCCGCTTGGAATACAGTACAGTATCTACCTAGTGAGTGAGATTGTTCCAATCTCATTTCACGACAGTAGACACCAGCACCAGCACGTCCCTCCATCAGAGAACCGTCAGTGTCACAAACCACTTGCGTTTGTTGTTGTCTTTCCATAAAGCCAGACAACCTCTCGAGAGGGAATCTTCACATGGAATGTCCTGTAAGGAAAACTACAAGTGAGTGTAATATCGCTGGGAGCAAGAATATCTTCACCCCATGTAACCATTTGTGACCACAATCGTGTATGACTGGTAGCAAGATCAACATGATTACTGTTCCAAAGCCCAGTAACCTGCAGTCTGTATGAACATGATAGTGCTTCTTGTTTTAAGTGTATGTGTAATGGTTTGATATTTAGAAGTGCCTCAAGAGCAGCAGTCGGAGTCGTGGTGAAAGCACCAGTCAACGCCATGAGCGCCATTCTTTGCAGATGGTTTAGCTTTGACTGGACTGTCACCACCTCTCCCCTCTGCCACCACATAGATGTTTTTAGGTTTGAGACCCCAGGTCTTTCCAAAAGTTCGTCTGCACTGCCCGAAGGCCATGCACGCTTTCTTGACTCTGAATTCAATGTGAGAGCAGACCAATTCAGTTTGGAATCCAATATGACTCCAACGTATTTGACTTGATCTGCACACAGTAGCTCAGAATCAAAGAACTGCAAGGGACGAACCCCGGTTGTTATTCGCTTCTTCGTGAAAAGAACCATTGAAGTTTTGCTTGGGTTAACTGATAGTTTAACTTGTCGACACCACTGTTCGACAGCTCTTAATGCCTGTTGCATTAAGTCAAAGATTGTTCCGATGCAAAATCCAGTAATTAGTTTTTGGTAATCGTCAGCAAACCCGTAGGTTGGAAATCCAAGCTCATTGAGTTTCTTCAACAAGCCGTCAGCTACTAAGTTCCATAACAAAGGTGACAGAACGCCGCCCTGAGGACAACCGCAAATACTCAACTTCCGTCGCGTCGCTTCCAGAATAGACTGGAAGGATACATTGTCAAAAGCCTGTCGCAGTGACGAGCAAAGTATGCGGTTACTAAGCATTGCGTTCATCCAACCTGAGATACATGCAGGTATCCCATGACCGCGCGTCACTTCCAGAATAGACTGGAAGGACACATTGTCAAAAGCACCCTTAATATCTAGGAATACACCCAAGCTAGATTGCTTGAGCGAGAAGGCTTTCTCAATGTTGTAAACAACATCGTGAAGCAGAGTGATCGTTGATTTCCCACACTGATATGCATGTTGCATTTTGTGCAGTGGATATTCAACTAAACTAACGTTCCTGATGTGATGATCGATTATCCGTTCCAAAACTTTCAGAAGAAAAGAACTTAAGCTGATAGGCCTGAATATTTCAATTAGAAATTTTTTTGCGCTAACTTGTATATATAAAGTTACAGTCATAAATTGTACATAGCGATACAGGAAAGTATGTGAATAAATACTGATAGAATTATTTAAATTATGTTATTATAGTCCCTAAAATGACTGGGTATTCAATTATAAGAGATGTCATTGAGGTGGAGCTTCTATACTGCATTGTCAGAATCTTTTCGCAAGTTCTTGCGAGGTAAAAGCTAATGAAAAAACCTATTTTAATCCACCTAGCGGTGCAATTGTGCCTTTCTCAATCATGAATCACGAGAATGTGTGCGTTGTTTATATTCATTAAAAGCTTTTAAATGCATATATTACATTTTATTATTATACATCACATGACAACTATATACAGGAAAATAAATCATTATTCGAGTTCTAAAATTTTGAAAAAGAAAAAACAGCCACGGTAATATTGAACTGAAAAACCTGTTTTAATCCACCTAGCGGTGCAATTGTGCCTTTCTCATTTCTCTAAACTATGGCACGGAGGCTTTTTATGTTCAACATAATTGTGGAAATGTCCATTACATTCTTAGTACACTTTGCACTTATACACAATGGCATGCCAGCCACGAACTTGATGAGCTACGTGTCGACGGTGAAACACTTGAAACAAAAAAATATCATACTCCATTAGCCTAATCAGCATTAGATCAATGTTATCTGCTTGCTAACTCATTTTGTCATGCAGGGCTGGGTATGTGAAGAGGGCGAAAGTCCCATGAACGAACGACTCCCCAGCTTAAATTGGTATGCTTTGTGATACAGTGGTGGTTTAAAGATGACGGGGTTGAAAGGGAGGGGTATGAGGGCTGGATGGGGTGGTGGTCTGAGGGGTGATTTAAGGTGATTTTTAAAGGAGGGGCGCGAACAGTAGAGGGGGGGGTGTAACCCCTCTCCGTAAACCATCAACTACGCCTCTGTTAAAATCCAGAAACCCTAAACGAGTCGAAAAAAAAATTTGGCCGGGATTAGGTTGACGTTTTTCAGAGTGATTGCATAACCTTTCTATATGAGAAAGGCAAAAATGTGCCAAAATCCAAAAAAGTGAATCGTAGTCAAATTTTTTTTTCGAGTTTGCATCAAATCTCGACGTTTCATGCACCTTGAACACATTTAGCATCAAAAATAAAAATTCTATTTTTAATTTTTCCTATAGTTTATATGAGAAATTTCTGTGTGGCCGTACTCTGAAACCCGTAATTCCGGAACCAGAATTCCGATCGATCCAAAATTCAATAGCAGCCGATGGGAAGGTTGCACCTTTCATTTGAGACTAAGTTTGGGCAAATCGGTCCAGCTATCACTGAGAAAAATGAGTGACATTATTTGACACATACGCACATACATACACACACACACATACACACACATACACACACATACACACACATACACACACATACACACACATACACACACATACATACATACACACACATACAGACTTTTTCCGATCTCGACGAACTGAGTCGAATGGGATATGAAACCCGGCCCTCCGGGCCGGGATTAGGTTGACGTTTTTCAGAGTGATTGCATAACCTTTCTATATGAGAAAGGCAAAAATGTGCCAAAATCCAAAAAAGTGAATCGTAGTCAAATTTTTTTTTTCGAGTTTGCATCAAATCTCGACGTTTCATGCACCTTGAACACATTTAGCATCAAAAATAAAAATTCTATTTTTAATTTTTCCTATAGTTTATATGAGAAATTTCTGTGTGGCCGTACTCTGAAACCCGTAATTCCGGAACCAGAATTCCGATCGATCCAAAATTCAATAGCAGCCGATGGGAAGGTTGCACCTTTCATTTGAGACTAAGTTTGGGCAAATCGGTCCAGCCATCACTGAGAAAAATGAGTGACATTATTTGACACATACGCACATACATACACACACACACATACACACACACATACACACACACACATACACACACATACACACACATACATACATACACACACACATACAGACTTTTTCCGATCTCGACGAACTGAGTCGAATGGGATATGACACCCGGCCCTCCGGGCCGGAATTAGGTTGACGTTTTTCAGAGTGATTGCATAACCTTTCTATATGAGAAAGGCAAAAATGTGCCAAAATCCAAAAAAGTGAATCGTAGTCAAATTTATTTTTCGAGTTTGCATCAAATCTCGACGTTTCATGCACCTTGAACACATTTAGCATCAAAAATAAAAATTCTATTTTTAATTTTTCCTATAGTTTATATGAGAAATTTCTGTGTGGCCGTACTCTGAAACCCGTAATTCCGGAACCAGAATTCCGATCGATCCAAAATTCAACAGCAGCCGATGGGAAGGTTGCACCTTTCATTTGAGACTAAGTTTGGGCAAATCGGTTCAGCCATCACTCAGAAAAATGAGTGACATTATTTGACACATACGCACATACACACACACACATACACACACACATACACACTCACATACATACATACACACACACATACAGACTTTTTCCGATCTCGACGAACTGAGTCGAATGGGATATGACACCCGGCCCTCCGGGCCGGGATTAGGTTGACGTTTTTCAGAGTGATTGCATAACCTTTCTATATGAGAAAGGCAAAAATGTGCCAAAATCCAAAAAAGTGAATCGTAGTCAAATTTTTTTTTCGAGTTTGCATCAAATCTCGACGTTTTATGCAACTTGAACACATTTAGCATCAAAAATAAAAATTCTATTTTTAATTTTTCCTATAGTTTATATGAGAAATTTCTGTGTGGCCGTACTCTGAAACCCGTAATTCCGGAACCAGAATTCCGATCGATCCAAAATTCAATAGCAGCCGATGGGAAGGTTGCACCTTTCATTTGAGACTAAGTTTGGGCAAATCGGTCCAGCCATCACTGAGAAAAATGAGTGACATTATTTGACACATACGCACATACATACACACACACATACACACACACATACACACACATACACATACATACATACATACACACACATACAGACTTTTTCCGATCTCGACGAACTGAGTCGAATGGGATATGACACCCGGCCCTCCGGGCCGGGATTAGGTTGACGTTTTTCAGAGTGATTGCATAACCTTTCTATATGAGAAAGGCAAAAATGTGCCAAAATCCAAAAAAGTGAATCGTAGTCAAATTTTTTTCTAGAGTTTGCATCAAATCTCGACGTTTCATGCACCTTGAACACATTTAGCATCAAAAATAAAAATTCTATTTTTAATTTTTCCTATAGTTTATATGAGAAATTTCTGTGTGGCCGTACTCTGAAACCCGTAATTCCGGAACCAGAATTCCGATCGATCCAAAATTCAATAGCAGGGATGGGAAGGTTGCACCTTTCATTTGAGACTAAGTTTGGGCAAATCGGTCCAGCCATCACTGAGAAAAATGAGTGACATTATTTGACACATACGCACATACATACACACACACACATACACACACACATACACACACATACATACATACACACACACATACAGACTTTTTCCGATCTCGACGAACTGAGTCGAATGGGATATGACACCCGGCCCTCCGGGCCGGGATTAAGTTGACGTTTTTCAGAGTGATTGCATAACCTTTCTATATGAGAAAGGCAAAAAGGTGCAAAATCGGCAAAGTCCCAAAAAGTCGATTTTTATAAAAAAAATTTTTCGAGATAACATAGAATCTCGACGTTTCATGCATTTTAAAGATGTTTGGCATCAAAAATACGAATTCGATTTCTGAAATTTCATGGGGTCCCCCCTTTGAGAAAAAATTTGAGTTCCGGCTTATATGGGAATTTCATATGTGACCGGACGATTTAGTCTATATTTCCGGACCCATATAAGCGATCCGTACGAAATTTTATAAACATCTGTGGGGATATTATAGCTATCATTTGTGACCAAGTTTGTGAAAATCGGCCTAACCATTTCCGGGAAACTGATGCGAGTTCGTAAATTTTGAAAGATGGCCGCTTTTCCCGGGTACTTCCGGAACCGTCAATGGTGGTCAATGTAGTCAACGAAAGTTTGGTTGGCCGTCGGTGACCTAGAACAGCAAATTTAAGTTGTTTGAGAGATATTATAGCGAAATTTTTACCTTTTTTGCTTTCATCGGAGTATCGGTTTGAATCACAATTTGCTATGTGATCGCACGCCACAACCTGTAACTCCGGAACCGGAAGTCGGATCGGGATGAAATTAAATATCCATTTACGGGGACGCAATACCTTTCATTTGAGGCCAAGTTTAGTCGAATCGGTCTAGCCATCTCCGAGAAACCGATGTGACTGTTATTCTGAATTTAGATACTTCCGCCGGGGCTTCCGGAACCGAGGATGGTGGCCAATGTGGCCAAATAGACTTTGAATGGATGTTAGTGACCTAATACTACAAATCGAAGCAGTTGTGGTCATATTTTGGAAAATTTTTCACCTTTATACATTCATTGCAGAATTTATTAAAATCGACATTTTCTGCGTGTTCGTACTTATCACCCTGTAATTCCGGAACCGGAAGTCGGATCCATTAGAAATTCAATAGCAGCCTATGGGAACGTTGCACCTTTCATTTGAGACTAAGTTTGTCAAAATCGGTTCAGCCATCTCTGAGAAAAATGAGTGACATTTTTGGTCACATACACACACACATACACACACACATACATACATACACACATACATACACACACAGACATTTGCCGAACTCGACGAACTAAATCGAATGGTATATGTCACTCGGCCCTCCGGGCCTCCGTTAAAAAGTCGGTTTTCAGAGCAATTGCAATACCTTTCTATTGAGAAAGGCAAAAAGGTGCAAAATCGGCAGTCCCAAAAAGTCGATTCTTATAAAAAAAAATTTTCGAGATAACATAAAATCTCGACGTTTCATGCATTTTAAAGATGTTTGGCATCAAAAATACGAATTCGATTTCTGAAATTTCATGGGGTCCCCCCTTTGAGAAAAAATTTGAGTTCCGGCTTATATGGGAATTTCATATGTGACCGGACGATTTAGTCCATATTTCCGGACCCATATAAGCGATCCGTACGAAATTTTATAGGCATCTGTGGGGATATTATAGCTATCATTTGGGACCAAGTTTGTGAAAATCGGCCTAACCATTTCCGGGAAACTGATGCGAGTTCGTAAATTTTGAAAGATGGCCGCTTTTCCCGGGTACTTCCGGAACCGTCAATGGTGGTCAATGTAGTCAACGAAAGTTTGGTTTGCCGTCGGTGACCTAGAACAGCAAATTTAAGTTGTTTGAGAGACATTATAGCGAAATTTTTACCTTTTTTGCTTTCATCGGAGTATCGGTTTGAATCACAATTTGCTATGTGATCGCACGCCACAACCTGTAACTCCGGAACCGGAAGTCGGATCGGAATGAAATTAAATATCCATTTACGGGGACGCAATACCTTTCATTTGAGGCCAAGTTTAGTCGAATCGGTCTAGCCATCTCCGAGAAACCGATGTGACTGTTATTCTGAATTTAGATACTTCCGGAACCGAGGATGGTGGCCAATGTGGCCAAATAGACTTTGAATGGATGTTAGTGACCTAATACTACAAATCGAAGCAGTTGTGGTCATATTTTGGAAAATTTTTCACCTTTATTGCAGAATTGCAGAATTTATTAAAATCGACATTTTCTGCGTGTTCGTACTTATCACCCTGTAATTCCGGAACCGGAAGTCGGATCCATTAGAAATTCAATAGCAGCCTATGGGAACGTTGCACCTTTCATTTGAGACTAAGTTTGTCAAAATCGGTTCAGCCATCTCTGAGAAAAATGAGTGACATTTTTGGTCACATACACACACACATACATACACACACACATACATACATACACACATACATACACACACAGACATTTGCCGAACTCGACGAACTGAATCGAATGGTATATGTCACTCGGCCCTCCGGGCCTCCGTTAAAAAGTCGGTTTTCAGAGCAATTGCAATACCTTTCTATTGAGAAAGGCAAAAGGTGCGAAATCGGCAAAGTCCCAAAAAGTCGATTTTTATAAAAAAAAAATTTTTCGAGATAACATAAAATCTCGACGTTTCATGCATTTTAAAGATGTTTGGCATCAAAAATACGAATTCGATTTCTGAAATTTCATGAGGTCCCCCCTTTGAAAAAAAATTTGAGTTCCGGCTTATATGGGAATTTCATATGTGACCGGACGGTTTAGTCTATATTTCCGGAACCATATAAGCGATCCATACGAAATTTTATAGACATCTATGGGGATATTATAGCTATCATTTGGGACTAAGTTTGTGAAAATTGGCCCAACCATTTCCGGGAAACTGATGTGAGTTCGTAAATTTTGAAAGATGGCCGCTTTCCCGGGCACTTCCGGAACCGTCTATGGTGGTTAATGTAGTCAACGAAAGTTTGGTTGGCCGTCGGTGACCTAGAACAGCAAATTTAAGTTGTTTGAGAGACATTTTAGCGAAATTTTTACCTTTTTTGCTTTCATCGGAGTATCGGTTTGAATCACAATTTGCTATGTGATCGCACGCCACAACCTGTAACTCCGGAACCGGAAGTCGGATCGGATTGAAATTAAATATCCATTTACGGGGACGCAATACCTTTCATTTGCGCCAAGTTTAGTCGAATCGGTCTAGCCATCTCCGAGAAACCGATGTGACTGTTATTCTGAATTTAGATACTTCCGCCGGGGCTTCCGGAACCGAGGATGGTGGCCAATGTGGCCAAATAGACTTTGAATGGATGTTAGTGACCTAATACTACAAATCGAAGCAGTTGTGGTCATATTTTGGAAAATTTTTCACCTTTATTGCAGAATTGCAGAATTTATTAAAATCGACATTTTCTGCGTGTTCGTACTTATCACCCTGTAATTCCGGAACCGGAAGTCGGATCCATTAGAAATTCAATAGCAGCCTATGGGAACGTTGCACCTTTCATTTGAGACTAAGTTTGTCAAAATCGGTTCAGCCATCTCTGAGAAAAATGAGTGACATTTTTGGTCACATACACACACACATACACACACACATACATACATACACACATACATACACACACAGACATTTGCCGAACTCGACGAACTGAATCGAATGGTATATGTCACTCGGCCCTCCGGGCCTCCGTTAAAAAGTCGGTTTTCAGAGCAATTGCAATACCTTTCTATTGAGAAAGGCAAAAACAGACGATAAACTGCTTGCCGGGGAAACAAACGCACAATTCAAATGTTTATATTTACCAGGCTGCTGATGTCAGCTTGTGAGAATTATAGGTGATTTTGCGTAAATCTTTGGGAGCAAAATTTTTCATTCTATGTTTGAATGAAGAATTTTTCTCCCAAACCTTTACACAAAATCACATTTTGGAAAGCATAATTTAGCATAGTATGCATATGTATCATTAGTCGATTGTTCGATCTAGTAAAAGCTTTTGCTAAATCGAGAGAGATTTTGAAAATGGCTGTAGTTTTCAAATGTCCGTGTTTGTTTTTGCAGATAAAGGGCGAACAGTACCCCATATTATTGCATAGGATTGTAGCCTATTTTGTGTAGAATTTTCGTTCGCTTACATTATATAGCTACGATGCTTCGTTTGCGAGTTATTCATATTTTAGTAAAGTTGATGAAATACCCATATTTGCAGCCGCATTTCTACCAAATGCCGTATGTCCATTCTAACTTCAGTGAAAATGAATACAAAGCGCACGAGCATGTATGATGTCGGTTTTGTGTCAGACCGGACTAAGCGATATTACATTGATATAGAGGAAAACGTGTACAAAGATTAAATCTTTACATTCTTTACGGTATTATTCGCAATGGATTTATTCCATAATTCTTGCTAATGATAATATTTTTCAAATCTGGTGCAAATGACATGTAGCTGAAGAAGAAATTTTAGATTCAATCCTTTCATCATCTCATCTTTTGAGATTTTACTACTTAGTCCGGTCTGACTTTACCCCGATCATATAGAACAATGGTGAAACAGGTAAGAAATCACAAATGTCGGTTAGCCGCATGCTACCGCATGGTTGTTTATGCAGAGCCACGTGTTTCCCCATTGATGCTTTCTATAGTCTGACTGTTGATTTGAATATTTCAATTAGAATTTTTTTTGCGCTAGCTTGTATATATAAAGTTACAGTTATGATATGTCAATAACATAACCAGTCATAAATTGTACATAGCGATACACGAAAGTATGTGAATAAATACTGATAGCATTATTTAAATTATTTCTTATATGTTATTATAGTCCCTAAACTGACTGGGTATTCAATTATAGGAATCAGAATATATTGGCTCAAATGGCACGTTCCCCGTACATACTCGGGGATTTGTGCCTTGCCGTGTGTTTTCATCATTTCCTGAGCGGAAGGAAAGGACAAGGAGGTGTGGGGAAGTAGAATTGGAATGGTGGGAAAAATAACAGCACAAAACAAAAATAAACAACAGGTAAGTTAAACTCACAAGTAGTTCAACTTGCCTGCGAATAAGCCTAAAGCTCTTTACCACATTGGATAAGAAATTTTAGTATGTCTCTGAGTTTCAGTCGACCAAACATGGTTTCGTCTATATAAGGACGGCTGAAGACACGAAAT
The DNA here is from genome assembly GCF_030247195.1 of Topomyia yanbarensis. Lineage (NCBI taxonomy): Eukaryota > Metazoa > Arthropoda > Insecta > Diptera > Culicidae > Topomyia > Topomyia yanbarensis. The sequence goes on along the minus strand of NC_080670.1, from coordinate 123,115,358 downwards.
CGCAATTGCGCTACCGCTGGACAGTTGCATATCAGATGATATGAGGTTACGTAGTCGGATTCACAAAGATCACATGAAAAAGACTCAGCGCGCTGAATAGTTGCCATGTGATAATTGAGTTTGCAGTGGCCGGTTAAAGCCCTGGTCAGCATGCCGCAGTGGAGCTTCGAAAAATGTACGAGATTTTTCGAAACCACTGGGCATGGTTGTTCTAGAAACGCCTTTGTTTGGCGACACGTTTGTAGATTTCTCCAATAATTGCGGTGCTCGGACGAAGCCCAGGACCGTATTTTTTCCTTTATCCAACTTGTCGAAATTGGCAGCGCGGGCTCAGGACCAACGAAGTTAATCGCTGAACCTGCCCTGGCCAATTCGTCAGCCCATTCATTTCCAGTAATACCGCAATGTCCGGGCACCCAGACAAGGTAGATAGTGTTGACAATGCTTAGTTCTTCGATTTGGGTTCGGCACGCGATCACTAGCTTGGACCGGGATTTGTCTGAGCTAAGGACCTTGATTGCAGCCTGACTATCGGAGCAGAAGTTTATAACTCTGCCGGACAAACTCAGTTGAAGGGCCGATTGCACCCCGCTTGGAATACAGTACAGTATCTACCTAGTGAGTGAGATTGTTCCAATCTCATTTCACGACAGTAGACACCAGCACCAGCACGTCCCTCCATCAGAGAACCGTCAGTGTCACAAACCACTTGCGTTTGTTGTTGTCTTTCCATAAAGCCAGACAACTTCTCGAGAGGGAATCTTCACATGGAATGTCCTGTAAGGAAAACTACAAGTGAGTGTAATATCGCTGGGAGCAAGAATATCTTCACCCCATGTAACCATTTGTGACCACAATCGTGTATGACTGGTAGCAAGATCAACATGATTACTGTTCCAAAGCCCAGTAACCTGCAGTCAAACCTTTACACAAAATCACATTTTGGAAAGCATAATTTAGCATAGTATGCATATGTATCATTAGTCGATTGTTCGATCTAGTAAAAGCTTTTGCTAAATCGAGAGAGATTTTGAAAATGGCTGTAGTTTTCAAATGTCCGTGTTTGTTTTTGCAGATAAAGGGCGAACACGAAATTATTGCGACACCGGAAATGTCATGCCAATTTTCTTATAATGTTTAAAATCAATTCAAAATTTTAGGGTACTTTTATACATATATTTACTTCAAAAATCAAAAGAAACGTTAATCGATGGAGCCTTGAGTGTAAAAAGCATTTTCGCTTGATGCCCTCCATCAAAGTCTTTACAGTGTCATCCGGTACCAGTTTCTCAGTTTTTTTTCATTTTCTTAACATGTCCTTCTCGTCTTTGACTGTCTTCTTGCTCTTCCGAAGTTCCCGCTTCATCATTGCCCAGTACTGCTCCACCGGGCGCAGCTCCGGACAGTTTGGCGGATTCATGTCCTTTGGAACAAAATGGACAGAATTGGCCTCATACCACTCCAGGACACTTTTAGAATAGTGGCATGATGCCAAATCTGGCCAAAATAGCGGAGCTTCGTCGTGCTGCTGCAAGAACGGCTAAAGGCGCTTCTCGAGGCACTCAGATTTGTAAATCTCGCCATTTACGGTGCCCTTTGTCACGAAAGGCTCACTCCTCAGTCCGCAAGAGCAGATGGCCTGCCAAATGAGATATTTGGAGGCGAACTTCGACATTTTCTTCTTCTTAAATTTGTCGTCCACATAGAACTTGCTCTTGCCGGTGAAAAACTCCAACCCCGGAATTTGCTTAAAATCGGCTTTTATATACGTTTCGTCGTCCATCACACAGCAGCCATATTTTGTCAGCATCTTCTCGTAGAGCTTCCGTGCCCGAGTTTTAGCCGTCGATTGTTGCCGCTCATCGCGGTTTGGGAAGTTCTGTACCTGTACCCTGGACTACATACATGTCCAGCTCTCTTCTTTGCATTCTGGACGTAGCTCTGCGACATGCCGATCTTTTTGGCCAAATCACGGCTTGAGACGTTGGGATTTGCTTTAATCATCCGCTTCACCTTTCCCTCCGTCTTTTTGTTCTCCGGTCCCGGTTTTCTTCCAGCTCCTTTGCCGTGGTCCAACATCAACCGCTCCTGGAACCGCTTCAACACTCTGGAGACGGTTGAATGGTGAATGTTCACCACTTTTTTACAACTGCCGGTGCGACAGGTCAGGAAATTCCAGGTGTTTGAAAAGAATTTGTTCTCTCGACTCGCGTTGGTTCACCTCCATTTTCGTTGAATCGAAAAACACGACTTCGAGTTTGACAGCATGTAAACAATACACATCAATTAGAAAGTGTGCAAAATTTGGTTGATTTTTACCCAATGGCAAAAAAGTTGAATGTGTCGCAATAATTTCGTGTTCGCCCTTTATACGTTTCCCTACGTTCTTATTGCTGGCTTGAACCTTTCGAATAGAAATTCGTTCAGTTTACTCTTCATATAAAATAATGAGGGAGTAGTACACATGTCCCGTCTATAACAAAGGTGATAAGCTGGATTGTTGCAAGTACCAGTCAATCACATTGCTGAATGCCACCTACAAAGTGTGCACCGCTGCCCATAGAGAACAATGGGAAATTCAGAGCAGGTTTTACTGGGGCGTGCATCATAACAAACGAAATATTCTCGATTTCGACTAGTCTTTCAAAAATGTTGCAATTACAACGTGCCACCTGTTTATAGATTTCAAAGCCGCATATAATACAATCGATTGAGATCACCTATGGGATCTAATACACGAATATGGGTTTCCGGCTAAACCGACATATTTTATCAAATCGACAATGGATCGAGTGATGTGTTACGTCCAAGTATCGGGAACACTATCAAGTGCTTTTGAAACTCAGAAAGGACTACGGCAAAGTTATGGAGGAAAAAATGCGGTAATAAATGGTAATAAATATGTACACGAGAGCAAGAGGTTCGAAGGAAGAAACATTACACCTTATGCTCATATGCACGGTTCTAAACGAAGAGGTGTGAGATAGGATCATGTCAGTGATCATTTCAACACTCTAATAACCAGACCTCGAAAGCGAAATTTCCAACTCGTTACATCTTAGCAGTTTAGAAAATATTGCAAACTACTATTTTTTTGGGCTATCTAGACTACTGTATTACTACTACTGCATTTAGATTCGACCAAATTTCTACGACTAAAAAGTCGGTGCAAGTACTACAAAACACTGAAAATTACAATTATGTGGAAGAATTTAAATCTATCGTGAATAACCATGAATGATATAACCTTAAATTATTTGTATGTGAGCGAAACATTTCTAGAAGACCGTTGATAGTTTCTCATGTAAGGGACAAAAATATCTTAACAATACAATACAGAAAATTTATCTTCACTGGATTTATTATGAAATTAGTATGTATATGAGTGAGACATTTCTAGACTATTGCTGATAGTATTAACTCAACGAGCTATGTTCGTGTATAGTTCAGAAAATTTTCTTATTTTCAATTCAGATTTGTTATTTAGTCGAGTCTCATATACCAATCGACTGTGGGTGTTTTTTTGTTTTTATTTTTAGAGGTTAGCAAAAAACTTCCAAAAAAGCCATGAGATTGCAAGAAAAAAATATACAAAACTCTAACGTCTCAGGGAACTGGTTTGTGTAGCAACCCGAATCGCCAAAAACAACTACTCTTGCCCAAAACCTGAGTCCTCTACGACACTACCTTACGGCATTACTTCGGGGAGGGGGTTTTTATGAGCATAACACCCACTCTAATTCCACTACTTAGCAGTTAGTTCCTTCAGTAGGGTTACAGCACTACTCCTCGACGGTGATGTGTTCTCCACCATTAACACAGACTGGCAATTTCTGCATGGTAGTCGGAAAGCTAGCAGTGGGTCGAAACTTGGTGCCCTTCTCCTACGAAGATAATCTGGGCGGCAAACTTCAGAGTGTCTAATTTACCCAGTCTTTCCCTTGTGCCACTCTGCACCAAAACTTTCTTCTCGTACCATTCAGCACCACTTACATGCTAAGTTCCCTACTTTTTCGCAAACTACTCGGTCCAGTCCCTACTCTGAAGGAGAATTCCTAGGCGAGACAGGTTCTTCCGATACGGAGCGGTAGATTTCTCCCGATGCCGATATTCGTTTCCGTGAGCCAATTAGCTCCCCGCTTTGTTCCGATCTACTCGATGTAGCCCCCGGCGATGGACCTAGCCTACTCTAGGGACCAGCCAGTAGGTGATAAGGTCCATCCAGCGATTCCGGGTGGCGCGTAGCTTCCGGTTCACTGGCACCCCAATGACCCATTGCTAGCTATTCGACGCGGTCTGATCCCCGGCTGTGCATCTACCCTACTCACGAGCTATCCGGTAGGGTGTTAAGGTCGGTCCGGCGATTCCGGTTAAGTCTGACGTCCATATCACTGGCGCCCAGATGACTAGAACCCCGGCGGGGGACCTAATCTACACCAACGGAGAGTTCCCCGGCGGCGGAATTTCTCTCGAATCCCAATTTGTGGTTTCACGGCGACTTTCTAGCCAAGGGTGTACTTTGTTGGTCCCTTCGCCACTGCCTCTGCATCTCGGAGAGTATACTCGTAACCACTCTGTCGACAGCGTCCCAGGTATGCTCGTCGTGGCACATATCTTCGACGATACTGTCAACTATCACACCCTACGAAAACTTCTCCGAACCTAGACCACGTGTTCCGGTGTCTTTGCACGTTCACACACTCCGGGCAAAGGAGTGACGAAGCATGTCCAAACCGGTGCAAGTACTTCCGGAAGCATCCGTGCCCGTACAAAATCTGCATCAAATGGAAGTTCACATCTCCATGCTTCCTATGAACCCAAGCTGTCACATTTGGGATGAGTCCTCAGCAATAGTGATGCATTTGCGGGATCATGCCGGCGATAACGCATACTACCTCCGACTATATTGTTCTGTAATCACTCGCGACTCGTACTGGCATCAGCCGGAATGTCCTGTTCAGCGTTTCACGGCTCCGTTTGGTTTGCAGCGCAGCACCCCAGGAAACCCCATATCGAAGTATCGATGACGAAACAGTAGATAGCAGACTTCCCGTGCTGCTTCTCGGACAGCCGACGTTTGGCATGATTCTCGCTATTGCTTTTGTTGCCCTCGCCAAATTTTCGCAAGCGTAGTCGACGTGGTTGTTGAAACTCAACCAGTCGTCGGTTATCACTCCAAATTGCTACAGTGCACAGTGGTCCCAAAGAGCAAAAAGGGGTTTTTAGATTGCATCAAAACTGTTGACTATAGTAATGTGGTGTTTTTGAGAAAGTTTCTTGGAACGGAACTCCCCTCCTTTATGTCTTATCGAATTGATGATTAATCCCCCTAGTAGTGAGTTACGAAATTTATTTTCTTTAATAATTCAGATAGATAAACACTTACTTCAGCAAACTAGTGGAGACACTCATTGCAAACATTTTACCTGATGGCTTGAACTCTTGACTTGAGATATATGGCATTATTTGTGAAAGGCCCCTTAACAGCAGTTTTTAAATCATAAGTTTTCTTCTAGTTTTTTCCATTAAATACATGTTCTAGAACATTGTTTGGACTGTTAAACTGCATTACTTTTTCGAAGACGGAAACTTGATATCGCTAGTATGTGTGGAGATATTCTCGTTTCTTGATTGAAAATAGCGTTGATGACGGAATGAGACAAACTTTAACTCGAGTATTTCCATAGAGGGCCGCCTTGGGGAGATCAGATTTTTCCAACATTTGTTGTGCTTTTCTTGCACTTTAATTTACCGAGCGGTTTACCCGTTTAAAAGTTATCGGTATTGGAAAAAGAGCTATTTTCAATCAAGAAACGTTAATATCTCCACACCTACTAGCGATATCAAGTTTCCGTCTTTGGCAAAGTAATGCAGTTTAACAGTCTAAACAATGTTCTAGAATATGTATATAGTGGAAAAACTCTAGAAGAAAACTTATAATGAAAAAACTGCTTTCAAGGGGTCTTTCACAAATAATCTCCTATATTTCAAAAAGCATAAAAGCTAGAGAGTTTAAGTCTTCAGGTAAAATGTTTGCAATGAGTTTCTCCACTAGTTTACAGAAGTAAGCGTTTGTCTATCTGAATTATCCAATGCCCTCAACGGTGATTTGCATCCGCTGTACCACTTTGCACTTGCTGACCAACAGCTTGTGGTGAGATATTTGCAGCTTGATCCCGTTCATCCAGCTCTCGATCGCGTCTATTGCCTCCGTCACCGACAACTCCACTTCTTCAAATGTCTCACTCAATACCGTTAGTAACATGTCGTCCGCGAAATCCAAGATTTTCACTTTCCTGGGCAGCCGCAGTGTTATGACCCCATCGTACATCCCGTTCCAAAGAGTTGGACCAAGAATGGAGCCTTGAGGAACGCCCGTTGTGATTCGCATTGACTTCTGCACTTCGCTCGTCTCTTATAGCAGCCATCTGCTCTAGAAGTAGTTTTTCAGGATCTGGCGTAGATAGTCGGAAACCCTCATTCTGTGCAGCGCTGCAGCGATGGCTTCCCAGCTGGCGCAGTTAAATGCATTCTTAACATCTATCGTGACTACAGCAATCTTATGCACTGTCTGAATTGCATCCACTGTCGATGATCCTTGGCGCAATCCGAGCTGCATCTTTGACAGTCCGCGCTCCCCCTTTGTGCCATTTTTTGAGAAACCAGTTTCTAGATTTAGGGAATAAACGAAACAACATAAATTTCAATAACAAAATTAAAAAACTGTTTTTGCCTTTCTCATATAGAAATGCAATTACTCTAAAAATCGTCAACCTAATCCCGGTCTAATTTTTTTGATCTATATAGGCTTAGGTAGGAGTATGCAATGTGGGGTTGCTACTTTAAAATTAAAACTAGAAAATTTTCGGCAGGGTCCAGACCCCTCTTCCTCCTTGATCCGCCGCTAGTTTCAAGCGATGTTTCAGTGTCGACACATAATATCTCAAAATCTTGGCAAATGGCACAATAGCACCACTAGGTGGATTAAAACAGGTTTTTTCATTCAGTTTGTTTATTTGATAGGCACAAATGCGTTAGCTTAGCGGTGCCAAATTCATTTTTTACATTTTGGATATCTTAAAACTAGAAGGTTACAAATTTGAAATATTTTTTTTTTAAAATGCGGGTTTTTTACAGTTATCTTTAAACTAGAAATGCAATGCTATATACAAAAGTGGGATACAATAGGTTTTTAGATTTTTTTTGCAACTATCTTAAAACTAGGAATCGAGTTTGATATACAAAAGGGGTAACTTAAGTTTTTTTACGAAAAAATTTACAGCTATCTTTAAATTAAGAATACACCTTGGAAGGGGAATAAGTTTTTATGAGAAATTAAACAGCTATCTTAAAACTAGGAATGCAGTTGGATATACTAGGCAGGAAAGAATATTTTTATGGCAAAAATACAGCTATCCTAAAACTAAGAATGCAGAATGCAAATGTGGATTATTTCTAACATCGGTGTTGCAGCAGTTATATCAGGGACCGAAGAGAGTAGGCGGATATGTTGACAGGTAAGAAGACGAAACTTGCCACTTTCAGGCAAACGGGAGATCAGCGATGTGCCAGACGTCAAGACCCGGGTTGATGAGTGGGATTCATCGGACCTGCGAAATCGGGTCGCTCTCACCTCAAATTGCGTGGTAAAGGCGACGGCGGTCACATAATGGCACTCTAATGCTGATCGGCTCCACAAGGCAGGACAGGGAACTTCTAAAAACGAGAAATAAAAAAGAGGTGCTAAATTGGCATATTTATCGTTTTTATGAAAATATAAATAAGGGACATAAAGGGAAGATCGCGATTTGCCAGCATATCCCGAACTGGAACATTGGGTGGTCTACCTAGGGCCCGAAGGGAATCTTTTAACTGAGACCTGGCGTCATAATACCCGGCCCATACCCAGACAACGTGCTCGATGTCGTGATAGCCCTCGTCACAAGCCACAGACTACTCTCTGCAAGCCCAATACGCCGCAAATGCGCATCCAAGGTGTAGTGGTTGGACATAAGCCGAGACATAACACGAATGAAATCCCGACCCACATCAATCCCCCTGAACCAAGACTTCGTTGATACCTTTGAGATAATGGAATGTAGCCACCGTCCGAGTTCACCATTGCTCCATAAAGTTTGCCAACTGTTGAGTGTCCTACTTGATCGTGGTATTTTGAAAAACCTTGCAAAAATTTGGGCAAAACATACCCATGAAAAATAGGCAACACGCTTTAGGATTTTAGGAAAAATCCGCCCATGTGCCAGTGGTAAATAATCACTCGATTGATTTGAGCAATCTGATTGCTATAGCATATATCCCTAGCATAAAGTCATAAAGCTATCCCCCATATATCCCTAGCATAAAGTCATAAAGCTCAAAAGAAATAATTATAATTAATAGTTTTCGAAACGAAATCGTTCATTTATCATAATTTATTATACTGGTGCAATATTTTGGCGCCTCTTGTAGCTAGTATGAGTAATTTAATCATCTTTTTATAAATTTATAATATCTTTTTCTTATTTTCCTGATTATTCAAGGGATGTTGGTGTCAGTCACATTAATGTTCAAGATATCTTGTCTGGTCTCAATGATCTAGATGCCACTAAAGCCTCAGGACCTGATGGAATTCCACCTGCTTTCATAAAGAATTTAGCAACTGAGCTTACGTCACCTTTATTCTGGCTGTTCAATAAGTCGCTAGAATCTGGTATTTTCCCAAAAGATTGGAAAAAATCTTTTTTAATACCTATTTATAAATCGGGTAAAAAATCTGATATTTGCAATTATCGTGGAATTGCCATTCTGTCTTGCTTTCCCAAACTTTTCGAATCCATCATAAATAAAACCATTTTCAACCAAGTCAAACATAAAATAACAATTTCACAACATGGGTTTTTTAAAGGCCGTTCAACTAGTACAAACCTTTTAGAATTCGTTGTTTACTCGTTAAATGCCATGGATAAAGGAAATCATATAGAAGCTCTTTACACTGACTTCAGCAAAGCTTTCGATAAGCTGGACATTCCCATGTTAATATTCAAACTTGAAAAATTGGGAATCGAGATGAGACTCCTCAATTGGATTAAGTCGTATTTAACAGATCGTCAGCAAATAGTAAAATTCTATGAGATGAAATCTGATATAATTAAAGTTACATCGGGGGTTCCTCAAGGTTCACACTTAGGACCTCTTCTTTTTATTTTATATGTCAACGACATCTCTCTTATTTTAAAAAACCTTAAGATTCTCATATATGCGGACTATATGAAGCTATTTTTAGAAATTAGAAATAATAATGACTATAATGTTTTTCACAGTGAAACACAAATCTTTTATACATGGTGTTGTAAATGTTTACTGGAATTAAATGTTAAAAAATGTAATCTCATGACTTTTAGCAGAAAACAAATCACGGCTTCCGTGTCAATTACATTAGGTAATCAAACCGTTCAGAAATGCGATAAAATAAGAGATTTAGGAGTTATCTTAGATAAAAAATTAAAATTTGTGGAACATTACAACACAATTAAAAAACGCTTCGGATATCACTTTCAAGATCCTTACACAATTAAAACTCTTTACGTAGCATATGTTCGGTCTATTTTAGAATATTGTAGTATTGTTTGGTCACCATTCATAAAAAAACACGAAGTGAGAATTGAGTCAATCCAAAAACAGTTTCCATTATATGCAATACGCAAGTTAAGATGGACAGTATTCCCTCTTCCATCTTATGAAGCACGTTGTAAGTTGATAGATATTCAAACATTGAAAGAACGTCGGGACTATGCTATGATCTTGTTTCTAAACGATATCGTCATGCAGCGTATTGACTCATCTTACTTATTGTCAAAATTAAATTTATATGCTCCTACTCGTCAATTACGCAATAGAAATTTGTTCGCGATAGGTCATCACCGTACAGACTATGCTAAATTCGGACCACTAAACCAGATGATGGCTGTGTATAACGAGCATTGTGAAAGTATTGACCTTACCATGCCCCGAACAAGTTTAAAGCAGTTTTTCAACTCTTTACGGCATCATAGTACATAGAAATAGTTTACAGGATAGTACATAAGCAATTAATATTTGTATAATGTAGTCTACACTTGATTGACGAAATAAATAAATAAAAATAAATTGGAAAGAGATCGGCAATCGAAGATTTTTAGTAGATTTCTCCACAAACGAAGGTTTATCTGTGAGTTCTAAAATACAAACAGGAACTATAAATGATGTAACGCAAAAATTTCATTTCATTTACACCCTCCCTCTTCTCAGGGTCATTGGTTATTTCCTTGGTAAATAATTCAGGAATAAGATGTCCAATGTTTTTTTTCTTCAGTAGAAATACATTTGGTATATTTCAGGTTACTTTTTTCCACCACACTTCACATAATGTTGAAATTTTTCATTGTCCCTCGCTCAATACAAGTGTGACATGATTTATATTTAGAACAAACCCTGTGCTTTTCTACATCGCAGAACAAGCAACGATATAATGCGTACGACGGGAAAATTGAAGAACGCTATTACGAAGTTTGTCAAATCTAGTTTTACTTGCTACCATTAGTTTCCTCGGATGCTTACGAATCTATTGGTATACTATACTTGGGTAGTTTTATGAGAAAAGCGTGAGAAAAAGCGGGTTGAAGAAATCATTCATTTCATTCGCGTGCACGCATACATTCATGTGAGTATCGTATATGCGTATTATATTGATATCCTGTAGATTCTGTAGATAAGCAGAAAAAGAAGCCCGACGGAGGCCTTAAACGTGCACGCGTCGCCTCTATTTATGACTTTGATTGAGCCACTAAGGTGCTTCCTATTGACAGCTCTGCCTGGGAAATCTGCCTCACGAATGGCAATTTTCCCTTTTTCGTGAACTTTTTAATTTTACCGATTTTCTAGGGCAATAATAATTGGCGAGCAAGGAGTTCCCGGGGGCTCGGAAAGGCTCACACAGAATTTCTTTCAAAGCATTTCGGATACCAAAATCAAGATGAATACATAAATTGGTTCAAATTCCACTGTCCTCGAATGCAGTGCAAAATGAGTTGTTTTTTCGGTCTACGACGAAGCGGACAACGGTACCAGTGGAATACCCTTTGGTGAGATTAACCCAATTTATTTTGTTCTTGTATGTACTTATTTTGTTTTGAAAGCAACGTGCCACGAAAGATACTCACAGGTGGGTCCATAGTGGCACACACTCTCCATCATCGATGGCTTCTGAGATCTCGGCTATCATTTTCTTGTATCTTTCTTTCTTTATTTCAGAGAGCGAATAAAGGTGCTATAGCCTAGGCTCATAAGCCAGGACAAGTCTAAATACCGCTGTCCTACCTCAGGAACCAAATGAGTGACATTAACCCTCTTAGCAAAGTCACCTCCAACGATTTATCAAACCCCCATCAAATTGAAACGGTTGTGTACGGTTGTCCACGTTTCTTCCTTATTCAAGGTTCAAAATAATTGTGATGTAATAATAATGCACATCCTTCCAATACAGGAAAATGCTAATGGTTATCCCATCTTGGTTTTCCCAAACAATAACGTACCTCACCCATCCTTCAACTTAAGGAAACTATGAATAAACCATAACTCAGCAACCCTCATAAAAGCGATTACCAAGAAAAACCCAACTTCCAAAACAATACAACTATGTAACCTTCAATAAACTGCCTGCGCCAGTGCAGCCGCTAGCAGTGTCATGATGATATAACTTTCACTGCCTGGGTAAAACCAGCGCATATGTTCTACCGTTGATATTTACAAATAACCCGCGCCTTCGTACCATGCTTTAGCTTTGGACAGGTAACAATGTAGCATATATAAGCTTTACGAAAATAAAGACGACCATTCAGTAAATCAGAACAACGCATAATCCGTCGATTAAATTATTCATTAAATGAATAATTTGATTGCCGTATAATTTTGAATCATCTTTATTTTGTACGCTGCACAGTTGGCCTGGCCGCTTTAATGCTTGTGTCATATTCAATATGTGCCACAAACATTAATAATGATAAGAAAAATTGTGGGCGAACGTCTGCAGTTTTCCAGGATCCCTACATGTAGAACATTTTAATTTTACCGATTTTCAAAAGACTACTTTTAATGCAGAGATATTAAATTATTACCACTATATAAGTTACGTGTTTCTGAATCGGTTGGTGTATGAATGATTAAAATCCATCTAGTAATAGCGGAGTTATAAGCGTGCAAACCTCACATAGTTTCGTTACATAGGAGACAGTTTAGATGTTAGAATGACACTTAACCGTAGATAGTGGAGTAAGACATTTTCAATTTCAAAAATGTGTCTTTTTTACCAAATTAACCCCGCCCTCTTAATTCAGTTGAATGTTCATAGTATGTTTCTCTTCTTACAGATTTCCCCCTGTTTGCCAGCGTATGCACCGGGTCATACATATCCTATCAGCATTCCTTACTATGCGACCGATACCACCGACATTGAAGAGCAAGTAACATCGCCAAATACTTGTTGCTTACCAATATCGTTCATGATACACCCATATGGAGCATCTGTCATAACACCAGCGGAATACAATATCAATGAAACTGTAGATTCTTATGGAGGTAACGGTACTTACCCGGCTATCATTTATGCAACTGCACCACATGCATCATCGGTAAGAAACTAAATGTCTAATATGGTAGACTATGACTAAACAATGTCGACAACTAAATGTCTGCAAAATTCAATAATATTATAGTTGCTATAATACTTTGTTATCAGTGGATTTAATTCTTCTAATTCCAACAACTTGGAAAAAACACCCGGGGCAAACTCAAACATAAAACCTCGGGAAGGTGAAATTGTTCTCATCGGTAGGGTAATTTCGGGAGAGATACCGCGTCGGGTGAGATGCCGCACTCTCTATACCACGTATATAGGGTTACTTTTATACGGTAATATGATATTGTGAGTTTCGAAGAATTACAACCCTGGAGATGTAGAATAATCCTTTTTATTAACTAACGAAAATTTTATTAATGATCATGTGCGTCCAGTTGCATCACGGAGAGCCGAAATTTTTTCAGAACCGCATTAAAATTTCGTTTTTTTTAATCGTTCGTTTTTTTGTAAATCATGTATCGGTTGAATAGCTGGGACCTTTTAGAAGGCAAGGACATCCATAATTTCAGAGGAAAATGTCGTCGTGCGGTATCTCTCCTCTACAATTGGGAGAGATGCCGCATAAAAATTTCGGGTGAGATGCGGCACTCGATGGAGGAGGATGCGTAGCTAAAATGTAGTTTTTCACATCGGAATGTCATTAAATGATCATTTACGTTACGACACAGTGACGTACGATTACGAGTCTATTTATCTATACACTAAGGTTTTTTTTTACACGGTTTTTTTTGCACGGTTTTTTTTTACACGGCTTTTTTACACGGTTTTCGCAATTAGCACGGTTTTTTTTGCACGGTTTTCGCAATTAACACGGTTTTTCTCAAAAATATTCTAAGTCCTTTTAAAGGAAAAAGACTTAGACGATTTCTCAACAATTTTTTTTGCACGGGTTTCGCAAAAATGTTCTAAGTCCTTTTGGAGGCAAAAAACTTAGACGATTTTTGATCAATTTTTTTTTTGCGCGGATTTCGCAATTAACACGGTTTTAGCAAAAATCCTTATGAAGGCAAAAGACTTAGACGGTTTTTGACCAAGTTTTTATGCACGGATTTTGAAATTTACACGGTTTCTGCTTTTCCATTTTGAATGCAAAGAATTTCGAAGATTTTTGGAAAAGTGGAAGTGATTGCTTTTGGAACAGCATTAACGAGTAGATGCCAAATGTTCATGTCTGAGGCCATTTAGAAAACCAAGATGGCGACTTCCGGTTCAGTGGAATTCTCTGAAACCCCATCAATATGGGTATTTTTGGAACGGGATTGATGAGTGGACGTCAGATATCGATGTTTAAGGCCATTTTGAAAACCAAGATGACGACTTCCGGTTCAGTGGAATTCTTTGAAACCCCATAAATATGGGTATTTTTGGAACGGGATTGATGAGTGGACGTCAGATATCGATGTTTAAGGCCAAGATGGCGACTTCCGGCCCAGTGGAAGTCTCTGAAACCCCATTAATATGGGTATTTTTGGAACGGGATTGATGAGTGGCCGTCAGATATTGATGTTTAAGGCCATTTTGAAAACCAAGATGGCGACTTCCGGTTCAGTGGAATTCTCTGAAACCCCATCAATATGGCTATTTTTGGAACGGGATTGATGAGTGGACGTCAGATATCGATGTTTAAGGCCATTTCGAAAACCAAGATGGCGCTTCCAGTTCAGTGGAATTCTCTGAAACCCCATCAATATGGCTATTTTTGAAACGGGATTGATGAGTGGACGTCAGATATCGATGTTTAAGGCCATTTTGAAAACCAAGATGGCGACTTCCGGTTCAGTGGAATTCTCTGAAACCCCATAAATATGGGTATTTTTGGAACGGGATTGATGAGTGGACGTAAGATATCGATGTTTAAGGCCATTTTGAAAACCAAGATGGCGACTTCCGGTTCAGTGGAATTCTCTGAAACCCCATCAATATGGGTATTTTTGGAACGGGATTGATGAGTGGACGTCAGATATCGATGTTTAAGGCCATTTTGAAAACCAAGATGGCGACTTCCGGTTCAGTGGAATTCTCTGAAACCCCATCAATATGGCTATTTTTGGAACGGGATTGATGAGTGGACGTCAGATATCGATGTTTAAGGCCATTTTGAAAACCAAGATGGCGACTTCCGGTTCAGTGGAATTCTCTGAAACCCCATAAATATGGGTATTTTTGGAACGGGATTGATGAGTGGCCGTCAGATATCGATGTTTAAGGCCATTTTGAAAACCAAGATGGCGACTTCCGGTTCAGTGGAATTCTCTGAAACCCCATAAATATGGGTATTTTTGGAACGGGATTGATGAGTGGACGTCAGATATCGATGTTTAAGGCCATTTTGGAAACCAAGATGGCGACTTCCGGTTCAGTGGAATTCTCTGAAACCCCATCAATATGGATATTTTTGGAACGGGATTGATGAGTGGACGTCAGATATCGATGTATAAGGCCATTTTGAAAACCAAGATGGCGACTTCCGGTTCAGTGGAATTCTCTGAAACCCCATAAATATGGGTATTTTTGGAACGGGATTGATGAGTGGCCGTCAGATATCGATGTTTAAGGCCATTTTGAAAACCAAGATGGCGATTTCCGGTTCAGTGGAATTCTCTGAAACCCCATCAATATGGCTATTTTTGGAACGGGATTGATGAGTGGACGTCAGATATCGATGTTTAAGGCCATTTCGAAAACCAAGATGGCGCTTCCGATTCAGTGGAATTCTCTGAAACCCCATCAATATGGCTATTTTTGGAACGGGATTGATGAGTGGACGTCAGATATCGATGATTAAGGCCATTTTGAAAACCAAGATGGCGACCTCCGGTTCAGTGGAATTCTCTGAAACCCCATAAATATGGGTATTTTTGGAACGGGATTGATGAGTGGACGTCAGATATCGATGTTTAAGGCCATTTCGAAAACCAAGATGGCGCTTCCGATTCAGTGGAATTCTCTGAAACCCCATCAATATGGCTATTTTTGGAACGGGATTGATGAGTGGACGTCAGATATCGATGATTAAGGCCATTTTGAAAACCAAGATGGCGACTTCCGGTTCAGTGGAATTCTCTAAAACCTCATAAATATGGGTATTTTTGGAACGGGATTGATGAGTGGACGTCAGATATCGATGTTTAAGGCCATTTTGGAAACCAAGATGGCGACTTCCGGTTCAGTGGAATTCTCTGAAACCCCATCAATATATCGATATTTTTGGAACGGGATTGATGAGTGGACGTCAGATATCGATGTTTAAGGCCATTTTGAAAACCAAGAAGGCGACTTCCGGTTCAGTGGAATTCTCTATAACCCAATCAGCATGCATATTTTCAGAGCGGGCCTAATAGTGCGCATGATAGAGATCAGTGTCAGAGGCCATTTTGAAAACCAAGATGGCGACTTCAGATTCATTGGAATTCTCTAAAATCGAATCAATATGGGTATTTTTGGAATGGAATTAACGAATAGACGCTAGATATCGATGTCTGGTGCCATATTGATATTCAAGATGGCGACTTCCGGTTCTGTGGAATTCTCCAAAGCCCAATCAATATGATTATTTGTGGAACGGGATTGACGAGTAGGTGCCAAATATCAATGTCTGAGACCATTTCGAAAATCAAGATGGCTACTTCGGTTTAGTAAAATTTTCAATTACCACAACAATGTGAGAATTTTTGTAATAGCGTTAATGAATAGATACCGGATGTCAATTCCGGAAGTCATGTTTTCATCTAAGATGGTGACTTCTATTTTAGTGCCAAGACGATGTTTTAAATATAAAGACACGCGGCGAGAAAAACAGTAAATTTGGCTGCACGGTTTTACAAATTATTTGTCTGCTAGTTTTGGCAACCAGGAATATTGTGTAAACAGCGAGTGACTTGTAGTTTTAATGAATGCTTGGCGAATTCCTTTTTTGAAATATTTCCCACAATACTCAATCATGTAACTTGGAAACGCATTGATTTACGTTACTGATCCTGTCTACATGTTTTTCGTTGCACTAGAAAAAATGTATCGAGGATGCAGGATGCAGTCATGCATTTCTTTTCATTTCAATCTCGATACTCCCCACGCATTACTTCCTAAATCCGCCATATTTGTTTACATTGCTAGTTTGGAACCGTTGTTTTGGGTTCGATTGGAACTTTTGGCTTCAGTCTTCGCGCATCTCTATAAGCATCATATCTGCTTTAGTGTACATCTCATTCATCTTAAGGGGGCGTCTGGTGTAGTGGGCAAAAAAAATCGACTTTTTTTTATCCGCTTAATTGTTAGTATTGAGCCTCTAGAATAGTCTCCCGCAATCTCGGTGACCACGCTGAACTTCTTTTGTTTTAAACAGCCATGCATTCCTCGCGCGTATTTGCTGTGACACACGCAGATTTCAATCTATCGGCAACAATTTTCTTAAGACTGACAGCGATAAAAATACAGTGTGAACAATACACTGTAAACTACTTCCACCCAAATTTTTAAGAGAAAATACCAAATGGATTGTTTTCCACGTCATTTTTTCCGTGATGCAATTTGATATGGAGTATCCTTTAATAGCGTTTTTTCGAAACCGCGTTTTTCAAATTGGTGAACACGATAACTCAAAAACTAATCAAAGAATTGACTTGATTTTTTTTATGAAAATGCACAATATGTGTAGCCTGTCGGTGAACCACAGAAAACAGAATGAAAAAATTGTTCTCTCTATTATTTTGAAGAAAAGTGCACGAATTTTACAGAAAAATATGAGATTTTTCGGTTTACATGAAGCCATTTTCCTAAACTCGAACTTTTTTTTGGGTTCATCGAGTAACTAAAAGTCTAAGCTTTACAAATTTTACTTAATTTCCTGTGTCAAACAATTTTATCAAGAGTCATCGTGTTAGCCGCGGCGCTCCTCGACGTGGAAATGGTTGGACGTCTACTTTTGGAACGCTCGTATGTGTGGCTCTGCGTGGCTGCCGACCCTATTCTGCGCGGCGTGTGACGTGAGACGACTAATCTCATCTCACTCTACGTGACTTCACCCAATTCTGAAGAGTCACTTCGGGTGACATGAGACTCCCATTTAACCGCAATGAGGAATCTCACCTCACCCGAGTCGACTCTCAGAATCGGGTGAGAAAAGTCACGTAAAGTGAGGTGAGTTTCGTCGTCTCACGTCACACGCCGCGCAGAATAAGGCCGTGCAAATATTTTTTCGTACAGAATAAACGTACAAATTTAAAGCTTAACATTACATAAAAGATGCATTGTTTCCTTGCCTTCAAAATCGTAAAACAAAATAACTTTCGGTTTGAGCACTTTACACCAGACGCCCCCCTTAATAATACAGCGAAGACCTGATTTTATTATTTCCCCCTGATTATGTCAGCTTTTTGATTCGACTTTGAGTCTTGCATGAAGATTCGCTCGATGAGCTCTAGCAGACGAACCAACTCAAATTCGAGTAAATCCATTCATGAGCACATTTTTCTTATCTTATAAATGCAAAATATACGAACATAAATGTATCTTTTTGTTTTACGCTGGATATTTATACTGAATAATCAGAACCATCTCGGGTGTTACAATGACGTCAGACCTCTGGCAACTGCATATTTGTCAATCCAGTTCCAAAACACTCCATGTTGTGAGTTATACAGAATATCGCTAAGCAGATAGTCTCAATGTTGTATTTCAAAATGGCCTCAGACATTGATCTCTATCATGCGCTCATTAGGCCCGCTCGGAAAATATGCATACTGATTGGGTTATTGAAAATTCTGTTAGACCGGAAGTCGTCATCTTGGTATTCCAAATGGCCTCAGGCATCGATATTTGGTGCCTACTCGTTAACACTGTACCGAAAACAACCATATTGTTAAAGTGCGGGACAAAAGGAAACCTCAAGATCCGACATTTCCACTTTTCCAAAAACCTAAGGAATTGGAAAAAGCAAAAACCGTGCTACTTGCATAATCCGTGCAAAAAAACCCTGTTAAAAAATCGTCTAAGTCTTTTGCCTTCAAAAGGACTTAGAACATTTTTGATAAAACTCCGAAACCATCCCTTTTCCTAAAATCGTCTAAGTCTTTTGCATTGAATGTAACGCGGTTTTTTTTGCACGATTTTCGGAATTAACGCGGTTTTTTTTGCACGGTTTTCTGAATTAACACGGTTTTTTTTACACGGATTTCGCAATTAACGCGGTTTTTTTTACACGGATTTCGCAATTAACGCGGTTTTTTTTGCACGGTTTTTTTTACACGGTACGTATCCCCCGTGTAAAAAAAAACCTTAGTGTATATTTAAGCAGGCGATATGTATCTAAGTATTAATTACGGTTTATTCTTTTAAGTTTCAGGCACTAATTTTCGTGAACGCATTGATTTGTAGTGTTGTCAATAATGGGATAAAAACGAAAATTTCAACGATTTGATGCTTTTTCAAAATGAATCTTTCAAGAACAATGCTAAGTTAATATTCATTGTTGGGAGAAACAGCCAAACAATGCTTTTAAGGAACCGCTACCAAACATATAGATATATATCGCTCCTACAAATATGTAGATAGATAGTACCCTTAATTAAGTTACTTCAACTTAACCGTTACACAAGGTTGTGGAAGAAAAATATTTTTAAAATGTTGAATAAAAATTGTTTCTAGAAATGGTAGTAACCCGTAAGAAAAGTGAAGGTGCTAGCCGATTTATAGGTATAATCAAACTTCATGAAACTCAGCTGAAGACATTTAATCACAAAAACATCAACGAGAACTAAAAAATACTTTTGTTTACCATTTTTCAGTTTGTGATCACGGTGCTGAATCTCACCCGCACATGCGAAATCTCTCCCGCAATGACCTTTTTACATTTCTTACAAAAGAAATGTATAGGATTCGCTCAAACTTTGTAAACTTTTTCCGAGGCCCGTAGGGCCGAGTCTCATATACTAATCGACTTAGCTTCGCAAATTGAGACAATGTGTGTGTTTGTGTGTATGTATGTATGTACAAAATGTCATGTAATTATCTCAGCAATGGCTTAACCGATCTTAATGAAACTAGTTTCAAATGAAAGGCCAAACGTTGCTATTTGACACTATTATTTTCACTATTTGTTTTTCGATATGTTGTTTACTTTCTGAGATATTGGTCATGTTGTCAAAACATTACAAGTTTTTAGTAAATAACTTTCGAACAAAGCAATGTTGTCCCACAACCTGCGCATAATTAGAAACCTTGTAAAAATACCTTTCGATGATGCCAGATACTTTTTTTCAAATGTCTGCAATAATAATTTTAAAAGTCTGGGAAGTACCAAAAATGTCAGGAAAGCTATTTTTGACCAAAAATGACTTAATAATGATGCGTTATATTAAATGAAAATAGTGCATTTATAGCCCAAGATAATTGAGAGAAAAAGTTTATGGAGGAAAAACCTGATGTAGATAAATCTGTAATTTGAAACTAGTGTAACCAAAAGCCTTTATTCTCAAAAATCTGCAAATATCTCCAACCAAACTAAAAAATCTGTAAATATCTGCAATCAAACTAAAAAATCTGCAAATATCTGCGTCTTTGAAAAAATCTCCAGCTAGGGTTACCACCTCTGGAGAGTGGGTGGTAGATTTTGAGTGGAACTAGACGGAAATTGGCATCAAAACGATTGCTCGGCAGTTTAGAGCACTTTAATCGCTTTTTATTACTACGTTAGAGGAAAGCTGTAATTTTTTCTTATTTGAGAACGGTTTGGTCGGTTTAATCTGGTGTAGTATTTCACTTCCCCTACTAAATACCAAGAATATAAAAGCACCAGCTACTCTCGCTGTGCAGGATAAGTCGAACGAGCATTGCTCTCCTCCATAACTAACAGGAAAAGGAGAGCAAAGGAGACTGCGGCATCACATGGGAAGCACTATGTGGTGTCGGTTATTCATCACCAGAGGTCGGGGGTACAAAGAGGCAAAACTCACCCCCTAGCCAACAGTTAAGGGTCGCTGCAGGAGTAGCAATAACAAGGGAAAAACTCGTTGTCGGATTTGGATTAGAACAAATCTGCTGTACCTTGGTGCAGCTGGTGATAAGCTCCACTAACAGTGAAGTGATTTGAAAAAATTGCAGCAAAATGACATTTTTACATCATTTTGAGTGACTTAGTGGGATGCTACATTTAAATTGTAGCATATTTTATTTATTTAAACTTCTTTCTTCATCTGACCTATAATGGTCTTAATGAAGGTGGAGGAGGAAAAGCCCATTTGAAGATGGATCTTCAAATGCGCGTAAAAACCTCACTATCTTTTAGCACACACATGGTTTTTTTTCAATTTGTTTATTTGATAAGGCACGTATGCGTTAGCTTAAAGGTGCCATTTTTTCATCGTTTTACATTTTGAATTTCTTAAAACTAGGGGGTGACACATTTCAATATTATTTTGTTTTATATAATGAAACTAAAAAAAAACTTTACAGCTAACTTATACATATAAAAGAGGGTATAATATAATATTCGTAAGATTTGTGGGACGGGTCATTTTGTGTGTTCTTTTTATAGTAATTCACTTTATGATTTTTAGAAGGGAGATTGTAGGAGAAATTAATTATTAACTAAGCGGAACATTTTACAAGCTTATTAACTAGAAATAACTAGAGAGAGTGGTTCAAGATTAGGGGAATTAATTAGGGCTATTTTATAGTAGTGGTACTGTTGTGCATTTCTTAACGAGATTAAATATTGATCAACTAAAACTAGAAGATAGGGGGGCACATAAGTTTTGGGAAGATATTCAAGGGGAGAAGGGGGTGAAGTCATACATCTGTGTATCAGAGACATGGGAAGGAGAGTGGACAAGGCTGAAGGGGAGGGGGGGGGGGGGTGAGATATAAACTTTCAGTTTCCGGCATCAGAAATTAACGGCCAGGATTACAGATTCGAACGGATTGATCAACTAAAACTAGAAGATAGGGGGGGGGCACATAAGTTTTGGGAAGATATTCAAGGGGACAAGGGGTGAAGTCCTACATCTGTGTATCAGAGACATGGGAGAGAGGGTGGACAAGGCTGAACGGGGGGGGGGGGGGGATATAAACTTTCAGTTTCCGTCATCAGGAATCAACGGCCAGGATTACAGATTCGAACGGATGTATCAAGTATTGGGACGCCGGGCGGTTTTCCTCGAGCCGGCAGGGGTTCCTCCAGACGATTTCGTAGTACGGCTCAGATACGGATCGGAAACACACCGCGCTGCGCGTGTGATGTTGTACTGTAGATCTCGTGTTGTTGGTTCATTCGACAGATGTTTTGTCTCGTCTTGGAGTCGTATCAAACCATCGTTGGGGTACGGTAGGCGGAAGAGGGCACTTCTGGGAATGATAAGAGAAAAGATAGGGGCATTTAAATTTGGATATTGATGGTTTTGAGGAACGTGTATATAAGGGACATGTAGAGAATATCGCGGCTTGCTAGTACATCTCGAACCGGGACATTGGGTGATCTTCCTCGGGCCCGAAGGGAATCGAATAGTTGAGATCTGGCAGAACAGTACTCGGCGCATGCCCAGACAACATGTTCGATTTCGTGATAACCACAAGCGCAGATACCGCTATCCACGAGCCCAATACGCCGGAGATGTGCGTCCAGCGTGTAGTGATTGGACATGAGCCGAGACATCACGCGAATGAAATCCCGACCCACATCCATCCCCCTGAACCAAGGTTTCGTCGATACCTTAGGGATTATCGAATGTAGCCACCTTCCCAGTTCACCATTGCTCCATGAAGTTTGCCAACTTTCGAGGGTTCTCTGATGAGTAATACTGAAAAATTCGCTGAAACTAATTGGTCTTTCATATATGTCACCTTGTAAAGCGCCCGCCTTAGCTAAAGAGTCCGCTTCTTCATTACCTGGAATGGAGCAATGCGAGGGAACCCAAACTAAGGTAATCTTGTACGATCTTACAGACAAAGCACGCAGGTGCTCCCAGATTTTCCACAGAAAATATGGAATGTGCTTTCTAGGTTTCATTGAGCGGAGAGCCTCGATTGAGCTGAGGCTATCCGAGACAATAAAGTAATGATCGGTGGGCAAAGTATCAATGATCCCAAGGGTATACTGAATAGCAGCAAGTTCTGCGACGTAAACTGAAGCAGGATCATTGAATTTGAATAAGGCGGTGAGGTTTTGATTGAATATACCGAAGCCAGTGGAGCCGTCGAGGCTTGACCCGTCGGTGTAAAACATCTTGTTGCAGTGGACTTCTCGAAATTTACTATGAAAGATGCTTGGGATCACTTGCGGACGTATGTGATCCGGGATTCCACGAATCTCGTCTTTCATGGATGTGTCGAAGAATACAGTTGAATCAGAAGCATGAAAGAGATTGACACGGTTGGGATAGTATGAAGAAGGATTGATATTTTGTGCCATGTAATCGAAGTACAAGGACATAAATCGGGTTTGAGAATTGAGCTCGACAAGCCTTTCGAAATTTGCTATTACTAACGGGTTCAAGATATCGCATCGGATGAGCAATCGATATGAGAGGTCCCAAAATCGATTTTTCAGCGGAAGGACGCCCGCCAGCACTTCTAAACTCATCGTATGTGTCGAGTGCATGCAACCCAAAGCAATACGCAAACAACAATATTGGATTCGCTCTAGTTTGATGAAATGTATGTTCGCAGCGGAGCGGAAACAGAAACTCCCGTACTCCATCACCGACAATATTGTTGTTTGGTACAGCCTGATCAGGTCTCCTGGGTGGGCACCCTACCATGTTCCGGTTATTGTACGGAGAAAGTTGATCCTTTGCTAGCACTTCTGTTTCAGATACCTAATGTGACATCCCCAGGTTCCTTTAGAGTCGAACCAGACCCCGAGATATTTGAAAGTTGAAACCTGAGAAATAGTTTTACCCATTAATTGAAGCTGTAGTTGCGCTGGTTCACGCTTCCTTGAAAATACGACTAGCTCAGTTTTCTCCGTGGAGAACTCGATACCTAGCTGGAGGGCCCATGCAGACAAATTGTCCAAGGTATCTTGCAATGGTCCTTGCAGATCGACGGCTTTGGGACCTGTAATAGAGACCACACCGTCATCTGCAAGCTGCCTTAGCGTGCAGGAATTGACAAGACATTCGTCAATGTCATTCACGTAAAAGTTATAGAGAAGGGGGCTTAGACATGAGCCCTGGGGAAGACCCATGTAGCTAATTCGTGATGTCGATAAATCACCATGCGAAAAATGCATGTGTTTTTCAGACAGCAAGTTTAGCAAAAAGTTGTTTAGAGTCGGTGAAAGGCCATGCCTGTGCAGCTTCTCAGAAAGAATTTTAATAGAAACTGAATCAAAAGCCCCCTTTATATCTAGGAAAACTGATGCCATCTGCTCTTTGCTAGCATAAGCCATTTGAATTTCTGTTGAGAGCAACGCAAGACAATCGTTCGTCCCTTTGCCTTTGCGGAAACCAAATTGTGTATCTGACAGTAAGCCATTTGCTTCAACCCAATTATCGAGGCGAAACAAGATCATTTTCTCGAACAATTTTCGGATACAGGACAGCATCGCAATCGGTCGATACGAGTTGTGGTCGGAGGCTGGTTTTCCTGGTTTTTGAATGGCGATGACCTTCACTTGCCTCCAGTCATGAGGGACAATATTATCCTCAAGAAACTTGTTAAATAAATTCAACAAACGTCTCATGGCAGAGTCTGGCAGATTCTTTAACAAGTTAAATTTGATTCTGTCTGGCCCTGGGGCTTTATTGTTACATGATAAGAGAGCAAGTGAGAACTCCACCATCGAAAACGGTGTTTCGTTCGCGTTATTGTGAGGGGACGCGGCGCGGTAGATCTTCTGTGCCGGGGCGGAATCCGGACAAACCTTCTTGGCAAAATCGAATATCCAACGGTTTGAATATTCCACGCTCTCATTAGTGTTTCGGTTTCGTAAGCGCCGGGCCGTACTCCAAAGAGTGCTCATCGATGTTTCTCTCGTTAGTCCGTTCATGCGCGTTTCCGCCATCGCGTACTGTCGGTAGCTAGCTGGCAGCCCGTCGTCCCGGAAGGTCTTATACGCAGCGGCCTTCTCAGCGTACACGTCTGAGCACTCTTTGTCCCACCATGGATTGGGAGGACGCCCGCGTGAGTTCGCGTCTGGTACGCGTTTAGTCTGAGCTTGAATCGCGGTATCGAGAATCAAGCCAGCCAGGAATCCGTACTCTTCCTCCGGAGGAAGCTCTTGAGTGCACTCGATTTTGTCGGATATCGCGGACACGTAGCTCTTCCAATCAATATTTCGTGTGAGGTCATACGAAACATTGATTGTATTCGGTGGCCCTGAACCGTTAGCAATATTAATTACGATTGGCAGATGGTCGCTGCCGTGGGGATCAGAGACTATCTTCCACATGCAATCTAACCGCAGCGATGTCAAGCAGAGGGACAGATCTAAGGCGCTCGGTCGCGTTGGAGGGGCAGGAATCCGTGTCATTTCACCCGTATTCAAAATAGTCATATTGAAGTTGTCGCAAAGCTCATGGAGTAGGGTAGATCGATTATCGTCATGAAGGCAACCCCATGCCGTGCCGTGGGAGTTAAAGTCACCTAAAACTAGCCTCGGTGCGGGGAGGAGTTCCGCAATATCGCAAAGCTGTCGGTGGCTAACTGAGGCTCTAGGGGGGATATAGGTGGAAGCAATGCAAAGGTCTTTGCCTTTAATTCTGGTTTGGCAAGCGACAACTTCAATGCCTGGTGTCGAGGGGAGGTCGATCCGATTGAAAGAATAGCACTTTTTGATCCCCAAAAGTATTCCTCCGTAAGAGTCTTCTCGATCCAAGCGAATAATATTAAAATCGTGGAAGTGTAGGGTTATTTCTGAAGTGAGCCATGTCTCGCATAGGGCAAATGCATCGCATTTCAAATTATTTAGTAAGATTTTAAACGAATCGATTTTCGGGATAATGCTTCTGCAATTCCACTGTAGAACAGTGATTAAATCCTTGACCTCGTTCGATGAATTAGCCATCGAAGGATACAATCGCTGAAAGAAGGGGCCATTTCGCAGTGAACTGCATCAAAAATGTTTTTACTGCGGGGAGAAAGCTTATCAAGATACTTTTAAGGGGGTCAGAAATGTTCAACGCTGTAAGAATACGGTCCACGATGTCAGAGAAATTTATTAAGCCAGCACTGTTTTCTTTCTCTGGCTGAGATATGGGAACACTTGGGGTTTTTGATGTTCCTGGAAATGCTGGGAACTCCTTTTCTGAGCTCAGGTTACTGAGACCGGGAGCGACTTGCTTCGGTTTTGCACCAGTACTTCCTTGAGTAGTTATTTTAGGGGGACCATGAAGAGACACCTTCTGGCCTTTACGACGAAGCTTGGAAGAGGAAATGTTCTTCCTTTTTCTACTACTTCTAGGCACAGCAGAAGATGTTCCCTCCTGGGGTTCATCACAGTCGCCTTCGTCAGTAGACAAGTTGGTAAAGATGTTCGTAGAGACAGGTGGCGTAGCTATCTTAAGCATTTCTGCAAAAGATCGCTTAGAGCGTCCCTGAAGGGAACGCTTAAGATTTTCCGCGCGCTGTTTGTACGCGGGACATGAAGGGAGATCATGTGGGTTTCCCCCACAGTAGAGACACTTTTCGACATCTCTACCACAGGAATCATCCGCATGATTCCCACAGCGGGCTTTATTGCTACAATGGGAGGCTGTGTGTCCCAATTGTTTGCAATTAGTACAGTTCATGACCCGCGGCACAAAGAGGCGAACAGGTAGACGAACCTTGTCAAAGAGGAGGTAATTGGGCAGGGCAGAGCCGGCGAAGGTCACCCGATAAGAGTCTGAGTTGACGTATATTTTCTTGCCGTCAGCTGCGACTGATGCTGAATGCAAACGTTTGCATTCCAGTATCTTCACTGGCTTAAGCATGGGGTCTTTGAAACAGCCAGTCCCATATTTTAGCAGGTCCTCGCAATTCAGACTCGAATCGGAAACGACCCCACTGACTTCAACCCTGCTAGCTGGAATATACACCCTGTACTCCTTCGTAAAGGGCTCGTAGCCAGCAATATCGTTTGCCTGAGTTGAACTGTTAACCACCACCCGAAGCTTATCAAAGCGAATTTTCGATATTTCTGTCACGGCCGAATACCGATCCGTCAGAACTCGAGAAATCTGCAACTTTTTTTCTTTGGTCCGAAAGAAGATCACAAATGGCCCGGTGGCCGAGCTCGGATATACCTTGAGCCGGGGAGCCGATTTTATTTCGACGTCCATCTCACCTTGAGATGAACCGCCGTCATGGGAAGTCATTTTTGCACGGGCCTATTGCCCAGTGCACGTTATTAAGGCAACCAAGAAGGGGAAACGAAACTAATACTTAGCTTGTGTAGGTAACGGTATCCAGACGGCTTACTAGAAGAACACTGCTTCACTTCACTGACCGGCTAACGGTACTCAGAAACAGAAACACAAAAGAAGGGAAAAAATACTGAAACCTCAACTAGGTGTAGAGTGTGCAAATAACCTTGAACGCGGATTAACACTATTTGTCGCTATAGAGTGTATGGACCGATGACAAAAGACTTCTATCTCGACTGAGTGCTCGATAACGAATGCACACACATGGTTAACAAAGTTTCACATTACATTACTTTAATCTTAACTAAATAACAATCAGTCTTAAAATAATTCTTCATGTTTATCTTATATGCTAAGTAAGTCGTCTAAGCCTATCTTTAAAAACATCACTTGATACAGAAAAGTCGAAATATTCATAAACCTTATTAAATACATTGCACATTGCCCTAATGGGCTCGTTCTGGCCATATTCAGTACGTTGAAAGTCAAGTCTTAAAAAGTCTCGCGATCTTAAATATCTAGGGGGCACGTTAACATTAACCTGTGATAATATATCTGGGGCATCTATCTTACTGGTTAGAAGCTTTTCAATAAAAACAGCTCTAGATATATTTCTTCTTTTGGCAAGGGTATCCATGTCTAGTAAACGGCAGCGATCGACACATGGTGGTAGCTCCAGTGGGTTTTGCCATGGTAAAGATTTGAGAGCGTAACGAATGAACCTAGCTTGTACTGCTTCAATTCTGTTTGTCCAAACACCCGTGTAAGGACTCCAGACGACAGCTGACGCTTCGAGAATAGAACGGACCAGAGAGAAGTACAGAGATCGCAAACAGTACGGATCGGTAAATTCTTTTGCGATTCTTATGATGAAACCAAGGTTTCTATTTGCTTGGGATATAATGTTTGAATAATAATCTTTGAAGGTCAGCTGTGAAGCCAGCAGCACGTCAAGGTCTCTTACAACTGACACTCTTTCGAGTGATTGTCCTGAGATCGAATAATTCCAAGGGATTGGATTTTTCCTGCGAGCAAATGAGATCGCAAAGCATTTGGACACACTGAGAGTTAAGAGGTTACGAGTACACCAATAATAGAAAGCATCTAAGTGTCGCTGTAGTGCGATGCAGTCTTCTATGGAACGTATGATGAGAAATAGTTTCAGATCGTCAGCGTAAATTAGTTTGCATCCCGGCGGTAAAATAAAGCAAACGTCGTTGAAGTACAAGGAAAAAAGTAAGGGTCCGAGATTGCTTCCCTGGGGGACTCCCGACATGTTGATGAAGCTATATGACTCATGGTTTCCTAATTTTACTGATAAGGATCGGCCAACGAGATATGACTTGAGCCACTCCGTGAAGTTTCGAGATGCACCAAGCCGCTCAACCTTCGCTAGCAGAAGAGAGTGATCGACGCGATCAAATGCCGCTTTGAGATCCGTATAGATAGCATCTACTTGGGCCCCAGACTCTATATGTTTAATACAGTGTGAGGTAAACTGAGCTAAATTCGTAGTTGTGGATCTAGCTGGGAAGAAGCCATGTTGTTCTGATGATATGTACGTTTTAGTTGCTCTGAATATTTGTATTTGTATTTGTAAGCACGATTTCCAACCATCAATCCCGTTTTCTTGACCTTGTGTTCGTCAATGAGAATGCTTTGCCTGAGTGTTCTGTGAGTGAAGCTTCCAGTGTTATCGTTCCTTTGGATAACTATCATCCCGCATTGGAAATATCCATTTCCATAATTAGTTCACCACAATATGAAGAAGCTTTAGCTGTGAATCGTCGTAATTTTCGCAAAACTGATTTAGCAGCACTACATCGCACCCTATCGCTGATTGACTGGAGTGTACTACTTGATCAAGTTGATGTAAATGCTGCAGTCGATCTCTATAACCGATTACTCATTGACTGTGTTGAAAAATCCGTGCCAGAATATCAACCTCCCAAGAAGCCTCCATGGTCTAACGCCATGCTTCGGAATCTGAAACGCACCCGTGCCAAAGCCCTACGTGCGTACACAAATCGTCGATGCCCTATTCTCAAGCGCTTTTTCGCACTCGCCAGTAATGAGTACCGCTGTTACAATAAATTGCTGTACAAAGGATATGTGAACCGCATCCAACAAAACTTACGACGAAATCCGAAGGGATTCTGGGCTTTTGTTAAAACGAAGAGAAAGGAAACGGGTCTTCCGTCTAGGATGGTCTACAATGGCGAAGTAGCGACTACAACGGCGGAAAAATGCTCCCTATTTGCCAGCTACTTTTCAAGTGTCTTCACGACTGATGTGCCATCTGCCGTCGAGCTCGAAAACGCGACCCGTGATGTTCCCATTGGGGCAGTGGATATGGATGTACACCAAATTCTTTTTTTGCACGGGGGATGCGTTCCGTGCAAAAAAACCGTGTAAAAAAATCCGTGTTATTTCGAGAAACCGTGCAAAAAAAGTCCGTGCTATTTCTAGAAACCGTGTAAACAAATCCGTGTTATTTTGAGAAACCGTGCAAAAAAAATCCGTGCTATTTTGAGAAACCGTGCAAAAAAAACCGTGTTATTTTGAGAGACCGTGTAAAAAAAATCTGAATTTTTTATTAACAGCTATTTGGTTATCGTATTTAACAATGAATACTGTTGGACATTTTAAATGCACAAAGGCTGTCAATGTGCCCAGTAGAAGTTTTTTAATTTTTCGAAAAGGTTTTTTTTAGGAAAAATGTAAGTTTTTTATTCGTTAAAAGAAGTTATTGTCCGTTGAAAAGCAATAGTTAAAATGGTAAAATGTTTCAACTATTTAGAGTTTGTTAACTTTTTGTAGATTACACTGGGCTACAGCGATTTAAAATTTTTAAAATGAACTAGGATAGCAAATGCGATACAAAATAATGTACACACGAAATTTTGAAGCAAAAAAACATTTTTTTGGGACCTTTGCCACAACAAAATTTGCTACGTTGTCATTTTCAGCCGATTTTCGGTTTTGTACCATTTTTTGAACGAAGAAAACTAGACCTTTCGAACAGTATGCGGTCATATACAGTTTGGTAAGAAACATTGTTCGATTCTGGGACAACAATATCAAAATTGTCATTTTTTGCGATTTTTTCATGTACATGGTTATTTTCTCATTAAAAGAATTTTCATGACAAGTAAAAAAAAATCATTTTGATACAAAGACTCTCTTGCGCAATTGAAATGTCAGAAATTGTCAATTTTCAACGGCCTATTGATTGGCTTTTACTTAATTAAATACTTTTTCCTGATAAGAGGCAGCATTTGCCATTTTGCAATGTTGACAGACCCCTCCTTTTCAACTAAAATTTCCAAAACTGCACTTTGATAAAAAATTCTTTCCTGAAAAGCTGAAAATTCGCTATTTTACATTTATCGAATTTAGTTTTTTTAACGACTGCAACCTGTGCCTGGGTGGATATCGGTCCGTCCCGCGAGGCAAACTTTGCAAAATCGTACGAAATGGCGACTATCTGCCAATTAAGCACCGTTCTTTAGGAGGACGATAAAGTTTTGTGCATGTGTGTCTCAAAAAGTGCGATGTCCTCTAATTTGTCTAATTCTGAAAAATTTTCTCCTGTCAGTGCGTTTGAGTCGTCTATATCTATACTAAACCAATTTAGAATTAGAACCGCCTTTTGTCTTGTTCCTGTTCTTTTCTTTCGTCTCCTAGGTCTGAAGCGGATCAATCTATTAATAAATATGAAAAAAGATGCCAGCAGTATTGGTCCTTATTCGCAAATACTTTATTCACTACAACTGTGCTATATATCTTCTCGATCTTATAACAGAATTTGAAAATCTCTGTTCTAAATAGTCGATATTGGTAGTTATTATGATGTACCAATAAGCTAGAGTAGTGACAATATTTTTCAGTTCCACAGATACAATCTCCCTTTATTGGATACTTCAGAGTCATTCGCATCTGCTCTCGGAGACCACCAATCCTCCAAACACATTTCAACCCCTGAGCATTCAACTCGAGCATATCACACCGAGGAAGCGATTTGTTATTTCCAAGAACCAAAGCTCGAGTGAAACAATCAACATTCTCGTAGGTGCCAGTCCTGCACATCTTCTTGGAACCAGCTAACATATCCAAGCTCGATAGCTAGCAGAAGTCACATATATCTCCACCCAAACGAAGTGATCAATTCGCTTTTAAGTAGGACCACTCATCTACAAACCAGTCATGAACACATCCGTACCAACGAGAATGGATCATACCAGACGAAGGCCACAGGTTCAACACCAACTTGTCCCATCTCAGTAAAAAATAGACTTGTGCCTGTTCCTAACTCTTTGAAAGCTCTATTTAATCAGAGATCACTAATTGGTTGATAAAAAGAAACATCAGTCGTTATCTACTCAGACCACACAATACGTATTGCGTATCCCTGCATATTAAAATCTCCGCTATCAGTTTCTAGCTTATCAAACTGAACAAGCAAAATTAATATACTTTGCGTAGTGGCACTTACCGGGGGAACTTGGCCATATACCAATTGCTCCATTGCCAATGCGATGTGATATATGAACCGGAATATTATTTGATGATATCTAAAAAGCATACAATCCTATAAAAACCATTGCCCAACATTATGGATTTTCAACTACCATAACTTGAATTTTGAATAACAACTCATTTCCTAAAATTGAAAAATACGCAATTTTTACACATTGGCAGATCATCCCCATTTGCATTGCAAATATCCAATGCCATTTATTTTCAGCTGCTGTTACTAAATGCCTATTAAAAATATTTTTTTTGCACGGTTTTCGAAATAACACGGATTTTTTTTGCACGGTTTCTCGAAATAACACGGATTTTTTTGCACGGTTTCTCAAAATAACACGGATTTTTTTTGCACGGTTTCTCAAAATAACACGGATTTTTTTTGCACGGTTTCTCGAAATAACACGGATTTTTTTTTACACGGTTTCTCGAAATAGCACGGATTTTTTTGCACGGTTTTTTTTCACGGGATGATCAAATCATTAAACTGGTATATCGAAATAGGTATTTTATACATAAAAATCGTGTTATTTGGCAAAACCGTGCAAAAAAATCCGTGCAAAAAAAGTGCGTGCAGAAACAGAATCCGGTGTATTCACTATTTCAGTACAATCGGTTCTCTCTGCAATACGGAAAACAAAATCGTCTTATGCTCCAGGACAAAGTGCTATGCCGTCTGCTGTTCTGAAAAAATGTTCCGATATCTTAGCGATCCCACTGACGCACCTTTTCAATATGTTGCTTCAGCAGCAAAAATTTCCCGATGATTGGAAGTTTTCAGTTATGTTTCTAGTTCACAAGAAAAATGACAAAAGCAACATCGTGAACTACCGGGGAATCACTTCGCTGAGAGTTGAGTCGAAAATCTTCGAAGCGCTTATCAACGAGGTTCCTTTTTTTTGCTAGTAGACATTACATAAGCCCTTTGTCAGCACGGATTCTTCCCTGGTCGATCGGTTGAGACGAATTTAGTTAGCTTCACATCGTTTTGCATTGAAAACATATCCAGGAAACTCCAGGTGGACACGGTCTACACAGATCTTAAGGCCGCTTTCGACACAGTCAACCATGAGATACTGCTTGCAAAGCTTGATAAACTAGGATGTACCTCGAGTTTCTGCTACTGGCTTCGATCCTACCTTGTTCACCGCGAGTACGTCGTGCAAATTGGCGACAACGTGTCTGAATCTTTTTGCAATAATTCCGGAGTTCCCCAAGGTAGTACACTAGGTCCATTACTATTTTCATTGTTCGTGAATGATGCGGTCTTTGTTCTAATGCGTGGAGGGAAACTGTTTTTCGCCGATGACTTGAAGATATTTCTTGTGATAAGGAATGAAGCCGATTGCCGTGAGTTACAGTGTCTCATTGATACATTTTACAATTGGTGTCAAAGAAACATGTTGATCCTTTGTGTTACGAAATGTTTTGTCATCAGTTTTCATCGTACAAGAGACATGCTTAATTTTAACTACAACATTGCCGGAACTCAGCTGCAACGCGTTGACCACGTAAAAGATCTAGGTGTTATTCTCGATGAAAGGCTAACTTATACCAATCACCTGTCAGCGACCATCGACAAAGCAAATCGACTTCTAGGTTTTATGTTCAAAATTTCTAGCGAATTCCGGGATCCTCTGTGTTTCAAGGCTTTATATTGCTCACTGGTGCGCTCGCAGTTGGAATTTGCAAACATCGTCTGGTGCCCTTATCATGCAACGTGGAGTGAAAGGATTGAAGCTGTCCAGCGCAAATTTATACGATATGCTTTACGTCAATTGCCTTGGAATGATCCGTTGAACCTGCCACCATATGAGAACCGTTGCAGACTATTAGGACTACATACTTTGCAAGAACGTAGACATACTTCGCAGGCCATTTTCATATCAAAGCTTCTGTTGGCTGAGTATGATGTTCCCGATCTCCTTGGACAAATCAACCTCTACGCCCCAACCCGTGTTCTTCGCCCTCGGACATTACTACACATCGAAATGCGAAACACCAACTACGCTGCTAATAGTCCGATTTTGGCGATGGTTCGTCGCTTCAACGAGCTTGCCGAGCACTTTGACCTCAATTATAATTCATCACAATTTCGTCACCGTTTGCTGTTACATTAGGTTAATTATTTTTAGTTTAGTTCATTAAGACTTAGTGTCAGATGAACACAAATTTTGAATACAAATACAAATACAAATATTATCATCTGATGATAGCATACGTGTACGTCGAGGGCGATTTATAGCAATGGTAGTATCCACCTGCGGAGGAGATGGATTTTCAACGGGCGCAGCATCAACATGTCCAACTTCGGAAGAACATATACACTCTTTATTTTTACCTGAGTAAACTGAAATTGAACTATTATGATCTTCGGGTTCACTGTTGAAGTAACCGTTGGTGGAATCAAGCATATTGTGTCCATCAGTTGTCTGCAAATGGAGTTCATTTTGAGGAGGTGCAGTACCTAGCGTAACTTCGGCGGGACATATACCCTCCCTGGCTTTACCTGGCAGAGCAGGAGTTTCTACTAGCTCTTTTATTCCTGTGAAGTCATCCAAGTCTGATGTGTTATATTGTGGTTCATCGTTGATCTGCAATTCAATCTGACTACAGTGTGGTGCAGTATCAATCCTAGCTTCAGGCGGGCATATACTGTTAATATATTTACCTGACAGAGCAGGAGTGTCGACTAGCTCTTCCAGTTCAAAATTGGTAGCAATCACATGATGGGCTGATTGCTATGCGGTATAGTCTATTCGCTGCCTAGATTTCTTCAGTCTTTTCAGGTAGATCGGACAGTCTGAACTCCACGAAGAATGATCAATTGCGAGCTGATTGTCCTTAGGCTGATTGTTCCTGTCGATATTCGCGTTACAGCAGTTCACACATTTTGTGGATTCCGAGGTGCGTTCCTTTCCATTATGTTCTTCCGCGCATTTAGGGCAACGTAACGGTTTCGTGCATGTTGCTGCAATATGGCCGTATTCGCAACAACGATAGCAGCGAAGGACGTTTATATACTCGTACACTCATATAGCGAAATATTACTTTACTTAATTTGTAGTAAATTTGATGTTTTTCATATTCATTGCTTTGTGAAAGAAATCAGCAATATTTGGTGAACTCATCTTCGCCACCTTGAAACGAGGTACGTCTGAACCAGAGTAATATTTAACTTAGACTTTTTAAATATTTTGTAAAGAATCAATTAATTCCAAAAAATGAAATTATTCTTCTTTCACCAAACCCGGAGCAATTGATGTAAAACCCGAAGGTCCGGAGATCGCTTCCAAAAACCGGAGTCTCCGGGTCAAACCCGGAGGGGTGGCAACCCTATCTCCAGCTAAAATCAAAAGTCTGCGAATTTGCAGACATGCCAAATCTGGCATCTGAACTGTTCAAATCAAACTATGTTGGAACCACGTATATGGCACCCCTATCCCGTTTGCATTGAACTGACATAAGTCAACATCTCAGCGGGCACATAAATTATGGGCCCCACTGACAGTTCAGATTGTTCTGCTCATTTTGCTTGAAGCTCGTTTTGCACTAATCATACGCCGTACGGTATAACTCGATCTTTAGATGTTTGTCGAAAAGTGAAAAAAATGGACCGAAAAGTGAAGAAAAGTTGTTTTGAACATGTCAGTGAGTAACAAAAACTTTTCGCCATGATACCAACAAACTAAACGAACTGGGCCATCACAAAGTTGTGTCGAATGAAATCGATTATGTTTATTGTGGATCGACCTTAACGCGACGTTTTAGATCTTGGATTTGAAATCATGGCGGCGTAGCAGACAGCTGGTTGGAACTGTTGCCTTTTAGGTTGATCGGTGTCTTGTTATGCTAGTAATAGTAAATCAAGAGTGAATTAGGGAGGATCGAAGTAAGCAATGCCTGAGTGCGCACGGAAATTTTTTTCTCGCGTCATTGATCGGTGTTCGAAAAAATCTTAAAAAAAAATTTACTTAAATGTTAGTCTTTCTATAATGTGTATATGTTGAAAAACTGTGTATCGCATATTCTTGGTACTGCAAGTTCTGACTTTTTATAGTAAAGAAATGAACCGTTCAAAACTGTGAAGTATTCTTGTTCGAGTGTGCAAAATAATATTGTCGGTTTAGTGAAAACGTCAGCATCGGTGTTGGTTTGCCATTCATTTGCTGTCAGAATCGTCACTCGGGTCCTCATCGATGTCTTCTTCGTCAACTGCATCTCAAAGTTTTAATGGCTGTGGTTCCTGATGCCTACCACCACCCAAATAAATTTGGTGAGATTCCGATCAGAAGGGCATAATTGATTTATAACACGTGGAGTTATTTATTTGAAAAATATTTTGAAACAGAGCCTGTTTTAAATCAGGCTGGTTAGTTGTTAAAATAATAAAAAAATAAAACAAAAACCTGCCTAATGTAACAAAATTGTAATAAAATTTGATATGATTTTATCAAAGTTAAAACTAAATGAGATATATTTTTTTACAAAATATACGTATATACGTCCTCTGTAAGAGAACTGTATTAGATATAATCATCTAATGACAGTGACCTAGTAACAAACGATCAATTCATAAATTGATGGTCTCATAATAGATTATGTTATAATATTGATAGTATAGAAAACTGTCCGCAATCCACTTCCACTATTGTTTTGTTATGCTCTTCTGATCGAGATCAATCCGGTTTATAATAATTTTATTTCCCATTTTGTTGAATATATAAAATTACTCCAGACCCACATCCCATTTTCCCCTCCCTACTAACAAAATCTAACATCCGTAATACCTATGGAGATTGCGTGGGTTCCCCGTTTCTTCTTAAATAGGTATTCAACTAACATTCCCTTCCCTTTAGCGATCGTAAGGACATGGCCAGGTGTGCAGTGAACTATACGGTCGTATAAAAAGAATTCACTATATCAGCCACCCATGGCACTCATCATGGTCGTTTTTGCTATGCTATGCTAATTTTTAAATCAGGCGGTAAATCGGACATCCGAAACCATCGAGGGATTGTCATTATATCATGCTGTGAAGAAGTAATATATTAAAAAAAATATTTGTTACTGAATAAAATTAGGAATTTGAAACAAAAAGATGAGTAGGTAATGTCAGAGACATAACCGAAGTGAAGTGTATAATACTGGTAATTCGATTGCTGTAATTTTTACTATCTTTTGCATGGTTGCCCTAAATTCAGCTGTCAAGTATTTCTGTTATTTATATATATGCATTACCTATACGTACATCACTTGCGATGCGTTTATGCAAATGAAATTTCGGTCCTACTTCGAAACTTGCAAACGTCCGCCCGAACACATGTGTGGCAAAATTCAATTGCTACACCCAAAATCCGACGGGTATGTTTCTATTACTTTTGGGTAAGATTCTATTGTCTTTTCGGTAACAGACTCTATTGTCTTTTCGGTAACAGACCACGCAATTGCACATTGCGATATTAAACTCATATTCTCGCAAAGGTAGTAAACGGTGGAATGGCGAATTTCGGTTGCTGTTCATGTATGCGCATCACACAATCAAACACTTTTTCAGTATGTGTCAACCTCGGCTCTGTTCGGATGTAGGTTAATTCGGTCGATTTCTATGATAGTATTAGTACCGAGTCAAACCAACCGGAATCCTGGCGGATCTCTGACCAAATTCAGGCTGGAATCTGCCCCAATATTGGCAGAAACCAGCCAGAATTATGGATTTTTTACTGGGTAGGTTGGATAGTGGAATAAAAAGTTTAGGCGGTTTCCGGATCCGGCCTAGCTGCCAGATCCGGACCAGTCCCCACATCCGGACCTCCCGGATCCAGATCAGTGCCCAGATCCGAAGCAGTTCCCGGATCTGGACCAGTACCCGGATCCGGATCAGTTCCCGGATCTAGCCCATCCGCTTTTCCCCCTACCAAGGCCGGACCTGAACCAGACCCAGACCTGGTGCTTAGATCCAGACAAGTGTCTGGATCCGGACCCTCGGTTCGGATACGTGGATCCAAACCATAGGTCTTGCTTCCCGTACATGACGGGAAGAACTGTTCATGTTTTGTGCAGTCGCTACCTTGCTGTTAACGTCTGTGATAGAAAAAAAATTTCAATTTAACACCAGCCGAAATACCCCACCACTATTCCGAGTCGTTTTTTTCTGACTGTGCATTGAAGCTAACCGAGTGTGAGCCGATCTTCAAATACGGAATAGGTCGTGTAGAGAAAATCGAACCTCGTCTTTGTCCACATAGTGTTCACTTCATTTGATGCGTAATACAATGACATGCGAAGTGCTACACACTTCCAGACAATCCGACGCGATAATATTTATTGAATAAGAATTGATGAAACATGAGTGCGACGCAGAGAAGATTTAAATGTGTTGGTATTGCCGTTTGAGGAACTTTTTGTTGTGACCGTTTTAGCATGAAATGTCTTGCTATTAGAGCATTTTTTTCTTATTACCGTAAAGGTATTACAGCCGAGTTTTGGGTGTAGGTTTGTTCCCAAGTTTCCAGTGGGTAATTATTTTCAAGTGGACAGTATTACCTTTACTACTCATATTATTGAATATTTCATTACATATATGTATAGTGGAATCAAAAGGCATTCGTCTAGCTGCTCTTTTTTGGAAATAGGCCACTTTAAAGCATGACATGCACAAATGAAATAAATTAAAGGCTAAATCGGATAACAAATACTATTTGGACGTTAAACTCACTCCACAGTTAAAAGCCAGTAAAAGGGCATTTGCGCGTGGAATGTCAACATTAGAACATTTAAGCGAAGGTCCTATAAAAATAATATACTCAAACCTTAACCAACCAGGTTTCTTCGCAATAAACCTGCAATTGTCACGTATGATAATAACCGACAGCAAATGTAGTACCAGGACATTACTTTTAAAGGAGCATTTCACTTGTAGAGCAGTGAAATTCGCAAACAAAATAAGTAAAATGAAAATCCCGTTTCACATTTCCCAGTTTGCCCCCAGAATCAAACCATCAACAGTAACTTATATCAGTATTCAACAAACCAACATAATCTCCTTCGAATCGTTCATCGCAGCCACAAAACCGTTTGCTAGAAGAAAACTAATAAAAGAGCACACTCCTTCGCAGTGCACTCTGGAGCGCGCGCCGCACAGAGGAGTAACTGGGGTCGAATCCTGGCCAAAACTATTTATTGCGGCTATTGCTGTTATTATGCCTTAATATGAACTAAAAATAGAAAATAACTGGTTTTTGGGACTACTTAGCATCTATCCACCTACCAGTGCAGGGGTCAATTTTCTTGATCCATCCGAATACTAGTATTTTCGAGATGATCTTTGTGAATACATTTGTTTTTCCCGCTGCATGAACAGTTGATCAGTGGAAAAGGAAGAAGAAAAGGGATACCTGTGCACATATCCATAAAGATTCATTTTGCTAAATATAATATTTGACCCTACAGAATTTTGGCGAACCACAAATTAGTAAAAATATCAATATTTTCAAATCGTTTGGAATTTGTGGATCGTAAAAGATCGGAAGAGATTGTATGTTTTTTGGATAGCCGGATTCTTGTTTTGTAATGTTGTTTCAGCAACTTTGCCGGATCTTGCCGTATAATGTAACTTTTTTATCATTCAAATTTGGAATAAATTGTTTAAAAAAGGTGTTTTTAAAGCTGGTCCAATACATAGCAACACTACTATTTTCGGTTATTTTTAAGCTGAGGTTATACAAATAGTTGTGTTCAATTACGTTTATAATAACATTGTCTTATTTAATACAGTCATCATCAATTGAAAGCGATTTTACTGGATATATAATAAAAAAAAATGATTAAAAACCCTTAAAATATCACCATTTTGCATCCATGCGAAAATTCTTTAGCAATTTTTGGCATACTCTTTATTTTTCCACAATATGCAGTATGCTTTTAGGTATCTAAAAAAAATTAACTAAATAAAAAATCGAAATTTTTTTTATGGTTATTGGCCAAGAATTTGTTATAGTTACTCCTCTGTGCGCCATGGTGAATTTGTGTGAGAACGCCACACATAATTGAAAAAGCAAGAGAGCGGGGTCTTTCTCATCCAACTACCACACCGCCAGCGAGCACGAAATTCGTTTATTCAGCTCCGAAAGAAAGAGCGTTCTGTTTTTTTCTGTGGTCTGTGATCATTGTATATATATATATATATATATATATATATATATATATATATATATATATATATATATATATATATATATATATATATATATATATATATATATATATATATATATATATATATATATATATATATATATATATATATATATATATATATATATATATATATATATATATATATATATATATATATATATATATATATATATATATATATATATATATATATATATATATATATATATATATATATATATATATAATATATATCTATATAATATTGAGACAATAAATTAAATTAATTAATTAATAAACTTTTATAGTATATGTCTTGAAAACATAAAAAAGAAGTAAAATCTTGTATTAATTTTTTTTTATTACTAAAAATCATTCATTATATTATAAAAAATATAATAAAAATTTTAATACCAATTAAAAAAATAAATAAATAATTCAAAGATATAGGTAAAAATCTTTTTCAAGCTAAATATATTAATTTATCATAACGAAATCGAGGTAATGTTCCTCGAACTCAAATAAATATAAAAGCAATAGCTGTAAGTTTTTAAAAAATATCTATAAATATCACTTCCTAAAAAAATTACACAAAATAATATT
The DNA here is from genome assembly GCF_030247195.1 of Topomyia yanbarensis. NCBI lineage: Eukaryota > Metazoa > Arthropoda > Insecta > Diptera > Culicidae > Topomyia > Topomyia yanbarensis. Next base: position 123,075,035 of record NC_080670.1, on the reverse strand, counting down.
CTTATAAATAAAATTCTTGAATATTCTGCTAAAAAAATTAATGCAAATCCTCCTCTTCTATATTCAACATTAAATCCTGAAACTAATTCAGATTCTCCTTCAGCAAAATCAAAAGGTGTTCGATTAGTTTCAGCTAAACATGATGCAAATCAAACTAATCTTAAAGGAAAACAAAATAAAATAGATCAACTATATTTTTGAAATTCAAAAAAAAAAATAAAAAATTATAATTTCCAATTAAAAAAATTAAATTTAATAAAATCAAAGCCAATCTTACTTCATAAGAAATTGTTTGAGCAGCTCTTCGTAATCCTCCTAATAAAGAATAATTTGAATTAGATGATCATCCTGCAATTATTACTGTATAAACTCCTAAACTAGTAATACAAAAAAATAATACCCCTAAATTAAATGAATATAATTTAATTAAATAAGGAATACATATTCAAATTAACAAAGATAAAAATAAAGAAAAAATAGGAGAAAAATAATAAAAAATATAATTAGATAATAATGGATAAGTTCTTTCTTTAGTAAATAATTTTACAGCATCATTAAATGGTTGTAATAATCCAATAAATCCTACTTTATTAGGCCCTTTTCGAATTTGAATATACCCTAAAACTTTTTGTTCTAATAAAGTTAAAAAAGCTACTCCTACTAATACACAAATTACTAATAATAATCTTCCAACTAAACTTTTATAATAATCTATAAAAAACACTACTATTTATAATTATATTTTAATTATATTTATAAATTCTAAATTTATTGCATTAATCTGCCAAAATAGTTTAATACTTATATTAATTTTATTCATAATAATAAAATTTTTATTTTTTATTTTAGGTCCTTTCGCACTATAAAATAAAATTTTATTAAGGATAGAAACCAACCTGGCTTACACCGGTTTGAACTCAAATCATGTAAGAATTTAAAGGTCGAACAGACCTAAAATTTAAACTTCTACACCTAAAAATAACTCTTAATTCAACATTGAGGTTGCAATCTTTTTTATTGATATGAACTCTAAAAAAAATTACATTGTTATCCCTATATAATATAATTGGATCAACTATTCATATATTAATGTAAATAAATTATAAAAGGTAATTAAATTTTAATACCACCCCAGTACAATTTTTATATAAATTATAAATCTTATTATTCTTTTTAATTTATAAATAATAAAAATAAAGATCTATAGGGTCTTCTCGTCCTTTAATTTTATTTTAACTTTTCAATTAAAAAATAAAATTCTATAAAATCTTAAAAAAGACAGTATATATCTCATTCAACCATTCATACAAGCTTTCAATTAAAAAAAACTATTGATTATGCTACCTTCGCACAGTCAAAATACTGCGGCCCTTCAAAAAATTCAGTGGGCAGGTTAGACTTTAAATTAAATTCAAAAAGACATGTTTTTGATAAACAGGTGAATATATTTAATTTGCCGAATTCCTGATGACGACGATATACAAATTTTAAAAATTTAAGTAAGGTACATTGTGGATTATCAATTATAGAGCAGATTCCTCTGAATAGACTAAAATACCGCCAAATTTTTTAAATTTCAAAAATATAACTAATACTGCTAATATATATATATATATATATATATATATATATATATATATATATATATATATATATATATATATATATATATATATATATATATATATATATATATATATATATATATATATATATATATATATATATATGTGT